>NW_027617190.1:0-138916 GCF_964187855.1 Myxine glutinosa | reverse complement strand
GTTGAAAAACCACTTTTCGCACTTGTGTTGGTGCAGGAAACCACTTTTGCACTTGTATTAGTGTGGAAAAAACACTTTTCGCACTTGTGTTAGTGTGAAAAACCACTTTTCGCACTTGTGTTAGTGTTGAAAACCCACTTTTCGCACTTGTGTTAGTGTTGAAAAACCACTTTTCGCACTTGTGTTGGTGCAGGAAACCACTTTTGCATTTGTATTAGTGTGGAAAAACCACTTTTCGCACTTGTGTTAGTGTTGAAAAACCACATTTCGCACTTGTGTTAGTGTTGAAAAACCTCTTTTCGCACTTGTGTTGGTGCAGGAAACCACTTTTGCACTTGTATTAGTGTGTAAAAACCACTTTTCGCACTTGTGTTAGTGTTGAAAAACCACTTTTCGCACTTGTGTTAGTGTTGAAAAACCACTTTTCGCACTTGTGTTGGTGCAGGAAACAACTTTTGCCCTTGTATTAGTGTGGAAAACCCAATTTTCGCACTTGTGTTAGTGTTGAAAAACCACTTTTCGCACTTGTGTTAGTGTTGAAAACCTACTTTTCGCACTTGTGTTAGTGTTGAAAAACCACTTTTCGCACTTGTGTTGGTGCAGGAAACCACTTTTGCATTTGTATTAGTGTGGAAAAAACACTTTTCGCACTTGTGTTAGTGTTGAAAAACCACTTTTCGCACTTGTGTTAGTGTTGAAAAACCACTTTTCGCACTTGTGTTGGTGCAGGAAACCACTTTTGCACTTGTATTAGTGTGGAAAAAACACTTTTCGCACTTGTGTTAGTGTTGAAAAACCACTTTTCGCACTTGTGTTAGTGTTGAAAACCCACTTTTCGCACTGTGTTAGTGTTGAAAACCCACTTTTCGCACTTGTGTTAGTGTTGAAAAACCACTTTTCGCACTTGTGTTGGTGCAGGAAACCACTTTTGCACTTGTATTAGTGTGGAAAAAACACTTTTCGCACTTGTGTTAGTGTTGAAAAACCACTTTTCGCACTTGTGTTAGTGTTGAAAAACCACTTTTCGCACTTGTGTTGGTGCAGGAAACCACTTTTGCACTTGTATTAGTGTGGAAAAAACACTTTTTGCACTTGTGATAGTGTTGAAAAACCACTTTTCGCACTTGTGTTGGTGTTGAAAAACCACTTTTCGCACTTGTGTTGGTGCAGGAAACCACTTTTGCACTTGTATTAGTGTGGAAAAACCACTTTTCGCACTTGTGTTAGTGTTGAAAAACCACTTTTCGCACTTGTGTTAGTGTTGAAAAACCACTTTTCGCACTTGTGTTGGTGCAGGAAACCACTTTTGCACTTGTATTAGTGTGGAAAAACCACTTTTCGCACTTGTGTTAGTGTTGAAAAACCACTTTTCGCACTTGTGTTAGTGTTGAAAAACCACTTTTCGAACTTGTGTTAGTGTTGAAAAACCACTTTTCGCACTTGTGTTGGTGCAGGAAACCACTTTTGCACTTGTGATAGTGTTGAAAAAACACTTTTCGCACTTGTGTTAGTGTTGAAAAACCACTTTTCGCACTTGTGTTGGTGCAGGAAACCACTTTTGCACTTGTATTAGTGTGGAAAAACCACTTTTCGCATTTGTGTTAGTGTTGAAAAACCACTTTTCGCACTTGTGTTAGTGTTGAAAAACCACTTTTCGCACTTGTGTTAGTGTTGAAAAACCACTTTTCGCACTTGTGTTGGTGCAGGAAACCACTTTTGCACTTCTATTAGTGTGAAAAAAACACTTTTTGGACTTGTGATAGTGTTGAAAAACCACTTTTCGCACTTGTGTTAGTGTTGAAAAACCACTTTTCGCACTTGTGTTGGTGCAGGAAACCACTTTTGCACTTGTATTAGTGTGGAAAACCACTTTTCGCACTTGTGTTAGTGTTGAAAAACCACTTTTTGCACTTGTGATAGTGTTGAAAAACCACTTTTCGCACTTGTGTTAGTGTTGAAAAACCACTTTTCGCACTTGTGTTCGTGTTGAAAAACCACATTTCGCACTTGTGTTAGTGCAGGAAACCACTTTTGCGCTTGTATTAGTGTGGAAAAAACACTTTTCGCACTTGTGTTAGTGTTGAAAAACCACTTTTCGCACTTGTGTTCGTGTTGAAAAACCACTTTTCGCACTTGTGTTGGTGCAGGAAACCACTTTTGCATTTGTATTAGTGTGGAAAAACCACTTTTCGCACTTGTGTTAGTGTTGAAAAACCACATTTCGCACTTTTGTTAGTGTTGAAAAACCTCTTTTCGCACTTGTGTTGGTGCAGGAAACCACTTTTGCACTTGTATTAGTGTGGAAAAACCACTTTTCGCACTTGTGTTAGTGTTGAAAAACCACTTTTCGCACTTGTGTTAGTGTTGAAAAACCACTTTTCGCACTTGTGTTGGTGCAGGAAACCACTTTTGCACTTGTATTAGTGTGGAAAAAAACAATTTTTGCACTTGTGATAGTGTTGAAAAACCACTTTTCGCACTTGTGTTGGTGTTGAAAAACCACTTTTCGCACTTGTGTTGGTGCAGGAAACCACTTTTGCACTTGTATTAGTGTGGAAAAAACACTTTTCGCACTTGTGTTAGTGTTGAAAAACCACTTTTCGCACTTGTGTTAGTGTTGAAAACCCACTTTTCGCACTTGTGTTAGTGTTGAAAAACCACTTTTCGCACTTGTGTTGGTGCAGGAAACCACTTTTGCACTTGTATTAGTGTGGAAATAAACACTTTTCGCACTTGTGTTAGTGTTGAAAAACCACTTTTCGCACTTGTGTTAGTGTTGAAAAACCACTTTTCGCACTTGTGTTGGTGCAGGAAACCACTTTTGCACTTGTATTAGTGTGGAAAAAACACTTTTTGCACTTGTGATAGTGTTGAAAAACCACTTTTCGCACTTGTGTTGGTGTTGAAAAACCACTTTTCGCACTTGTGTTGGTGCAGGAAACCACTTTTGCACTTGTATTAGTGTGGAAAAACCACTTTTCGCACTTGTGTTAGTGTTGAAAAACCACTTTTTGCACTTGTGATAGTGTTGAAAAACCACTTTTCGCACTTGTGTTAGTGTTGAAAAACCACTTTTCGCACTTGTGTTCGTGTTGAAAAACCACATTTCGCACTTGTGTTAGTGCAGGAAACCACTTTTGCGCTTGTATTAGTGTGGAAAAAACACTTTTCGCACTTGTGTTAGTGTTGAAAAACCACTTTTCGCACTTGTGTTCGTGTTGAAAAACCACTTTTCGCACTTGTGTTGGTGCAGGAAACCACTTTTGCATTTGTATTAGTGTGGAAAAACCACTTTTCGCACTTGTGTTAGTGTTGAAAAACCACATTTCGCACTTTTGTTAGTGTTGAAAAACCTCTTTTCGCACTTGTGTTGGTGCAGGAAACCACTTTTGCACTTGTATTAGTGTGGAAAAACCACTTTTCGCACTTGTGTTAGTGTTGAAAAACCACTTTTCGCACTTGTGTTAGTGTTGAAAAACCACTTTTCGCACTTGTGTTGGTGCAGGAAACCACTTTTGCACTTGTATTAGTGTGGAAAAAACAATTTTTGCACTTGTGATAGTGTTGAAAAACCACTTTTCGCACTTGTGTTGGTGTTGAAAAACCACTTTTCGCACTTGTGTTGGTGCAGGAAACCACTTTTGCACTTGTATTAGTGTGGAAAAAACACTTTTCGCACTTGTGTTAGTGTTGAAAAACCACTTTTCGCACTTGTGTTAGTGTTGAAAACCCACTTTTCGCACTTGTGTTAGTGTTGAAAAACCACTTTTCGCACTTGTGTTGGTGCAGGAAACCACTTTTGCACTTGTATTAGTGTGGAAATAAACACTTTTCGCACTTGTGTTAGTGTTGAAAAACCACTTTTCGCACTTGTGTTAGTGTTGAAAAACCACTTTTCGCACTTGTGTTGGTGCAGGAAACCACTTTTGCACTTGTATTAGTGTGGAAAAAACACTTTTTGCACTTGTGATAGTGTTGAAAAACCACTTTTCGCACTTGTGTTGGTGTTGAAAAACCACTTTTCGCACTTGTGTTGGTGCAGGAAACCACTTTTGCACTTGTATTAGTGTGGAAAAACCACTTTTCGCACTTGTGTTAGTGTTGAAAAACCACTTTTCGCACTTGTGTTGGTGCAGGAAACCACTTTTGCACTTGAATAAGTGTGGAAAAACCACTTTTCGCACTTGTGTTAGTATTGAAAAACCACTTTTCGCACTTGTGTTAGTGTTGAAAAACCACTTTTCGAACTTGTGTTAGTGTTGAAAAACCACTTTTCGCACTTGTGTTGGTGCAGGAAACCACTTTTGCACTTGTGATAGTGTTGAAAAAACACTTTTCGCACTTGTGTTAGTGTTGAAAAACCACTTTTCGCACTTGTGTTGGTGCAGGAAACCACTTTTGCACTTGTATTAGTGTGGAAAAACCACTTTTCGCATTTGTGTTAGTGTTGAAAAACCACTTTTCGCACTTGTGTTAGTGTTGAAAAACCACTTTTCGCACTTGTGTTAGTGTTGAAAAACCACTTTTCGCACTTGTGTTGGTGCAGGAAACCACTTTTGCACTTGTATTAGTGTGAAAAAAACACTTTTTGGACTTGTGATAGTGTTGAAAAACCACTTTTCGCACTTGTGTTAGTGTTGAAAAACCACTTTTCGCACTTGTGTTAGTGTTGAAAAACCACTTTTCGCACTTGTGTTAGTGTTGAAAAACCACATTTCGCACTTGTGTTGGTGCAGGAAACCACTTTTGCATTTGTATTAGTGTGGAAAAACCACTTTTCGCACTTGTGTTAGTGTTGAAAAACCACATTTCGCACTTGTGTTAGTGTTGAAAAACCTCTTTTCGCACTTGTGTTGGTGCAGGAAACCACTTTTGCACTTGTATTAGTGTGGAAAAACCACTTTTCGCACTTGTGTTAGTGTTGAAAAACCACTTTTCGCACTTGTGTTAGTGTTGAAAAACCTCTTTTCGCACTTGTGTTGGTGCAGGAAACCACTTTTGCACTTGTATTAGTGTGGAAAAACCACTTTTCGCACTTGTGTTAGTGTTGAAAAACCACTTTTCGCACTTGTGTTAGTGTTGAAAAACCACTTTTCGCACTTGTGTTGGTGCAGGAAACAACTTTTGCCCTTGTATTAGTGTGGAAAACCCAATTTTCGCACTTGTGTTAGTGTTGAAAAACCACTTTTCGCACTTGTGTTAGTGTTGAAAACCCACTTTTCGCACTTGTGTTAGTGTTGAAAAACCACTTTTCGCACTTGTGTTGGTGCAGGAAACCACTTTTGCACTTGTATTAGTGTGGAAAAAACACTTTTCGCACTTGTGTTAGTGTTGAAAAACCACTTTTCGCACTTGTGTTAGTGTTGAAAAACCACTTTTCGCACTTGTGTTGGTGCAGGAAACCACTTTTGCACTTGTATTAGTGTGGAAAAAACACTTTTTGCACTTGTGATAGTGTTGAAAAACCACTTTTCGCACTTGTGTTGGTGTTGAAAAACCACTTTTCGCAATTGTGTTGGTGCAGGAAACCACTTTTGCACTTGTATTAGTGTGGAAAAACCACTTTTCGCACTTGTGTTAGTGTTGAAAAACCACTTTTCGCACTTGTGTTAGTGTTGAAAAACTACTTTTCGCACTTGTGTTAGTGTTGAAAAACCACTTTTCGCACTTGTGTTGGTGCAGGAAACCACTTTTACACTTGTATGAGTGTGGAAAAAACATTTTTGCACTTGTGATAGTGTTGAAAAACCACTTTTGGCACTTTAGTTAGTGTTGAAAAACCACTTTTCGCACTTGTGTTGGTGCAGGAAACCACTTTTGCACTTGTATTAGTGTGGAAAAAACACTTTTTGCACTTGTGATAGTGTTGAAAAACCACTTTTCGCACTTGTGTTGGTGTTGAAAAACCACTTTTCGCAATTGTGTTGGTGCAGGAAACCACTTTTGCACTTGTATTAGTGTGGAAAAACCACTTTTCGCACTTGTGTTAGTGTTGAAAAACCACTTTTCGCACTTGTGTTAGTGTTGAAAAACTACTTTTCGCACTTGTGTTAGTGTTGAAAAACCACTTTTCGCACTTGTGTTGGTGCAGGAAACCACTTTTACACTTGTATGAGTGTGGAAAAAACATTTTTGCACTTGTGATAGTGTTGAAAAACCACTTTTGGCACTTTAGTTAGTGTTGAAAAACCACTTTTCGCACTTGTGTTGGTGCAGGCAACCACTTTTGCACTTGTATTAGTGTGGAAAACCCAATTTTCGCACTTGTGTTAGTGTTGAAAAACCACTTTTCGCACTTGTGTTAGTGTTGAAAACCCACTTTTCGCACTTGTGTTAGTGTTGAAAAACCACTTTTCGCACTTGTGTTGGTGCAGGAAACCACTTTTGCACTTGTATTAGTGTGGGAAAAACACTTTTCGCACTTGTGTTAGTGTTGAAAAACCACTTTTCGCACTTGTGTTAGTGTTGAAAACCCACTTTTCGCACTTGTGTTAGTGTTGAAAAACCACTTTTCGCACTTGTGTTGGTGCAGGAAACCACTTTTGCACTTGTATTAGTGTGGAAAAAACACTTTTCGCACTTGTGTTAGTGTTGAAAAACCACTTTTCGCACTTGTTAGTGTTGAAAAACCACTTTACGCACTTGTGTTGGTGCAGGAAACCACTTTTGCACTTGTATTAGTGTGGAAAAAACACTTTTTGCACTTGTGATAGTGTTGAAAAACCACTTTTCGCACTTGTGTTGGTGTTGAAAAACCACTTTTCGCACTTGTGTTGGTGCAGGAAACCACTTTTGCACTTGTATTAGTGTGGAAAAACCACTTTTCGCACTTGTGTTAGTGTTGAAAAACCAATTTTCGCACTTGTGTTAGTGTTGAAAAACCACTTTTCGCACTTGTGTTAGTGTTGAAAAACCACTTTTCGCACTTGTGTTGGTGCAGGAAACAACTTTTGCCCTTGTATTAGTGTGGAAAACCCAATTTTCGCACTTGTGTTAGTGTTGAAAAACCACTTTTCGCACTTGTGTTAGTGTTGAAAACCCACTTTTCGCACTTGTGTTAGTGTTGAAAAACCACTTTTCGCACTTGTGTTGGTGCAGGAAACCACTTTTGCACTTGTATTAGTGTGGAAAAAACACTTTTCGCACTTGTGTTAGTGTTGAAAAACCACTTTTCGCACTTGAGTTAGTGTTGAAAAACCACTTTTCGCACTTGTGTTGGTGCAGGAAACCACTTTTGCACTTGTATTAGTGTGGAAAAAACACTTTTTGCACTTGTGATAGTGTTGAAAAACCACTTTTCGCACTTGTGTTGGTGTTGAAAAACCACTTTTCGCACTTGTGTTGGTGCAGGAAACCACTTTTGCACTTGTATTAGTGTGGAAAAACCACTTTTCGCACTTGTGTTAGTGTTGAAAAACCACTTTTCGCACTTGTGTTAGTGTTGAAAAACCACTTTTCGCACTTGTGTTAGTGTTGAAAAACCACTTTTCGCACTTGTGTTGGTGCAGGAAACCACTTTTGCACTTGTATTAGTGTGGAAAAAACACTTTTTGCACTTGTGATAGTGTTGAAAAACCACTTTTCGCACTTGTGTTGGTGTTGAAAAACCACTTTTCGCAATTGTGTTGGTGCAGGAAACCACTTTTGCACTTGTATTAGTGTGGAAAAACCACTTTTCGCACTTGTGTTAGTGTTGAAAAACCACTTTTCGCACTTGTGTTAGTGTTGAAAAACCACTTTTCGCACTTGTGTTAGTGTTGAAAAACCACTTTTCGCACTTGTGTTGGTGCAGGAAACCACTTTTACACTTGTATGAGTGTGGAAAAAACATTTTTGCACTTGTGATAGTGTTGAAAAACCACTTTTGGCACTTTAGTTAGTGTTGAAAATCACTTTTCGCACTTGTGTTGGTGCAGGCAACCACTTTTGCACTTGTATTAGTGTGGAAAACCCAATTTTCGCACTTGTGTTAGTGTTGAAAAACCACTTTTCGCACTTGTGTTAGTGTTGAAAACCCACTTTTCGCACTTGTGTTAGTGTTGAAAAACCACTTTTCGCACTTGTGTTGGTGCAGGAAACCACTTTTGCACTTGTATTAGTGTGGGAAAAACACTTTTCGCACTTGTGTTAGTGTTGAAAAACCACTTTTCGCACTTGTGTTAGTGTTGAAAACCCACTTTTCGCACTTGTGTTAGTGTTGAAAAACCACTTTTCGCACTTGTGTTGGTGCAGGAAACCACTTTTGCACTTGTATTAGTGTGGAAAAAACACTTTTCGCACTTGTGTTAGTGTTGAAAAACCACTTTTCGCACTTGTTAGTGTTGAAAAACCACTTTTCGCACTTGTGTTGGTGCAGGAAACCACTTTTGCACTTGTATTAGTGTGGAAAAAACACTTTTTGCACTTGTGATAGTGTTGAAAAACCACTTTTCGCACTTGTGTTGGTGTTGAAAAACCACTTTTCGCACTTGTGCTGGTGCAGGAAACCACTTTTGCACTTGTATTAGTGTGGAAAAACCACTTTTCGCACTTGTGTTAGTGTTGAAAAACCAATTTTCGCACTTGTGTTAGTGTTGAAAAACCACTTTTCGCACTTGTGTTAGTGTTGAAAAACCACTTTTCGCACTTGTGTTGGTGCAGGAAACAACTTTTGCCCTTGTATTAGTGTGGAAAACCCAATTTTCGCACTTGTGTTAGTGTTGAAAAACCACTTTTCGCACTTGTGTTAGTGTTGAAAACCCACTTTTCGCACTTGTGTTAGTGTTGAAAAACCACTTTTCGCACTTGTGTTGGTGCAGGAAACCACTTTTGCACTTGTATTAGTGTGGAAAAAACACTTTTCGCACTTGTGTTAGTGTTGAAAAACCACTTTTCGCACTTGTGTTAGTGTTGAAAAACCACTTTTCGCACTGTGTTGGTGCAGGAAACCACTTTTGCACTTGTATTAGTGTGGAAAAAACACTTTTTGCACTTGTGATAGTGTTGAAAAACCACTTTTCGCACTTGTGTTGGTGTTGAAAAACCACTTTTCGCAATTGTGTTGGTGCAGGAAACCACTTTTGCACTTGTATTAGTGTGGAAAAACCACTTTTCGCACTTGTGTTAGTGTTGAAAAACCACTTTTCGCACTTGTGTTAGTGTTGAAAAACCACTTTTCGCACTTGTGTTAGTGTTGAAAAACCACTTTTCGCACTTGTGTTGGTGCAGGAAACCACTTTTACACTTGTATGAGTGTGGAAAAAACATTTTTGCACTTGTGATAGTGTTGAAAAACCACTTTTGGCACTTTAGTTAGTGTTGAAAAACCACTTTTCGCACTTGTGTTGGTGCAGGCAACCACTTTTGCACTTGTATTAGTGTGGAAAACCCAATTTTCGCACTTGTGTTAGTGTTGAAAAACCACTTTTCGCACTTGTGTTAGTGTTGAAAACCCACTTTTCGCACTTGTGTTAGTGTTGAAAAACCACTTTTCGCACTTGTGTTGGTGCAGGAAACCACTTTTGCACTTGTATTAGTGTGGGAAAAACACTTTTCGCACTTGTGTTAGTGTTGAAAAACCACTTTTCGCACTTGTGTTAGTGTTGAAAACCCACTTTTCGCACTTGTGTTAGTGTTGAAAAACCACTTTTCGCACTTGTGTTGGTGCAGGAAACCACTTTTGCACTTGTATTAGTGTGGAAAAAACACTTTTCGCACTTGTGTTAGTGTTGAAAAACCACTTTTCGCACTTGTTAGTGTTGAAAAACCACTTTACGCACTTGTGTTGGTGCAGGAAACCACTTTTGCACTTGTATTAGTGTGGAAAAAACACTTTTTGCACTTGTGATAGTGTTGAAAAACCACTTTTCGCACTTGTGTTGGTGTTGAAAAACCACTTTTCGCACTTGTGTTGGTGCAGGAAACCACTTTTGCACTTGTATTAGTGTGGAAAAACCACTTTTCGCACTTGTGTTAGTGTTGAAAAACCAATTTTCGCACTTGTGTTAGTGTTGAAAAACCACTTTTCGCACTTGTGTTAGTGTTGAAAAACCACTTTTCGCACTTGTGTTGGTGCAGGAAACAACTTTTGCCCTTGTATTAGTGTGGAAAACCCAATTTTCGCACTTGTGTTAGTGTTGAAAAACCACTTTTCGCACTTGTGTTAGTGTTGAAAACCCACTTTTCGCACTTGTGTTAGTGTTGAAAAACCACTTTTCGCACTTGTGTTGGTGCAGGAAACCACTTTTGCACTTGTATTAGTGTGGAAAAAACACTTTTCGCACTTGTGTTAGTGTTGAAAAACCACTTTTCGCACTTGAGTTAGTGTTGAAAAACCACTTTTCGCACTTGTGTTGGTGCAGGAAACCACTTTTGCACTTGTATTAGTGTGGAAAAAACACTTTTTGCACTTGTGATAGTGTTGAAAAACCACTTTTCGCACTTGTGTTGGTGTTGAAAAACCACTTTTCGCACTTGTGTTGGTGCAGGAAACCACTTTTGCACTTGTATTAGTGTGGAAAAACCACTTTTCGCACTTGTGTTAGTGTTGAAAAACCACTTTTCGCACTTGTGTTAGTGTTGAAAAACCACTTTTCGCACTTGTGTTAGTGTTGAAAAACCACTTTTCGCACTTGTGTTGGTGCAGGAAACCACTTTTGCACTTGTATTAGAGTGGAAAAAACACTTTTTGCACTTGTGATAGTGTTGAAAAACCACTTTTCGCACTTGTGTTGGTGTTGAAAAACCACTTTTCGCAATTGTGTTGGTGCAGGAAACCACTTTTGCACTTGTATTAGTGTGGAAAAACCACTTTTCGCACTTGTGTTAGTGTTGAAAAACCACTTTTCGCACTTGTGTTAGTGTTGAAAAACCACTTTTCGCACTTGTGTTAGTGTTGAAAAACCACTTTTCGCACTTGTGTTGGTGCAGGAAACCACTTTTACACTTGTATGAGTGTGGAAAAAACATTTTTGCACTTGTGATAGTGTTGAAAAACCACTTTTGGCACTTTAGTTAGTGTTGAAAAACCACTTTTCGCACTTGTGTTGGTGCAGGCAACCACTTTTGCACTTGTATTAGTGTGGAAAACCCAATTTTCGCACTTGTGTTAGTGTTGAAAAACCACTTTTCGCACTTGTGTTAGTGTTGAAAACCCACTTTTCGCACTTGTGTTAGTGTTGAAAAACCACTTTTCGCACTTGTGTTGGTGCAGGAAACCACTTTTGCACTTGTATTAGTGTGGGAAAAACACTTTTCGCACTTGTGTTAGTGTTGAAAAACCACTTTTCGCACTTGTGTTAGTGTTGAAAACCCACTTTTCGCACTTGTGTTAGTGTTGAAAAACCACTTTTCGCACTTGTGTTGGTGCAGGAAACCACTTTTGCACTTGTATTAGTGTGGAAAAAACACTTTTCGCACTTGTGTTAGTGTTGAAAAACCACTTTTCGCACTTGTTAGTGTTGAAAAACCACTTTTCGCACTTGTGTTGGTGCAGGAAACCACTTTTGCACTTGTATTAGTGTGGAAAAAACACTTTTTGCACTTGTGATAGTGTTGAAAAACCACTTTTCGCACTTGTGTTGGTGTTGAAAAACCACTTTTCGCACTTGTGTTGGTGCAGGAAACCACTTTTGCACTTGTATTAGTGTGGAAAAACCACTTTTCGCACTTGTGTTAGTGTTGAAAAACCAATTTTCGCACTTGTGTTAGTGTTGAAAAACCACTTTTCGCACTTGTGTTAGTGTTGAAAAACCACTTTTCGCACTTGTGTTGGTGCAGGAAACAACTTTTGCCCTTGTATTAGTGTGGAAAACCCAATTTTCGCACTTGTGTTAGTGTTGAAAAACCACTTTTCGCACTTGTGTTAGTGTTGAAAACCCACTTTTCGCACTTGTGTTAGTGTTGAAAAACCACTTTTCGCACTTGTGTTGGTGCAGGAAACCACTTTTGCACTTGTATTAGTGTGGAAAAAACACTTTTCGCACTTGTGTTAGTGTTGAAAAACCACTTTTCGCACTTGAGTTAGTGTTGAAAAACCACTTTTCGCACTTGTGTTGGTGCAGGAAACCACTTTTGCACTTGTATTAGTGTGGAAAAAACACTTTTTGCACTTGTGATAGTGTTGAAAAACCACTTTTCGCACTTGTGTTGGTGTTGAAAAACCACTTTTCGCACTTGTGTTGGTGCAGGAAACCACTTTTGCACTTGTATTAGTGTGGAAAAACCACTTTTCGCACTTGTGTTAGTGTTGAAAAACCACTTTTCGCACTTGTGTTAGTGTTGAAAAACCACTTTTCGCACTTGTGTTAGTGTTGAAAAACCACTTTTCGCACTTGTGTTGGTGCAGGAAACCACTTTTCGCACTTGTGTTGGTGCAGGAAACCACTTTTACACTTGTATTAGTGTGGAAAAAACACTTTTTGCACTTGTGATAGTGTTGAAAAACCACTTTTGGCACTTTAGTTAGTGTTGAAAAACCACTTTTCGCACTTGTGTTGGTGCAGGCAACCACTTTTGCATTTGTATTAGTGTGGAAAACCCAATTTTCGCACTTGTGTTAGTGTTGAAAACCCACTTTTCGCACTTGTGTTAGTGTTGAAAAACCACTTTTCGCACTTGTGTTGGTGCAGGAAACCACTTTTGCACTTGTATTAGTGTGGAAAAAACACTTTTCGCACTTGTGTTAGTGTTGAAAAACCACTTTTCGCAGTTGTGTTAGTGTTGAAAAACCACTTTTCGCACTTGTGTTGGTGCAGGAAACCACTTTTGCAC
Organism: Myxine glutinosa; assembly: GCF_964187855.1. NCBI lineage: Eukaryota > Metazoa > Chordata > Myxini > Myxiniformes > Myxinidae > Myxine > Myxine glutinosa. Next base: position 126,166 of record NW_027617190.1, on the reverse strand, counting down.
TTGTATTAGTGTGGAAAACCCAATTTTCGCACTTGTTAGTGTTGAAAACCCACTTTTCGCACTTGTGTTAGTGTTGAAAAACCACTTTTCGCACTTGTGTTGGTGCAGGAAACCACTTTTGCACTTGTATTAGTGTGGAAAAAACACTTTTTGCACTTGTGATAGTGTTGAAAAACCACTTTTCGCACTTGTGTTAGTGTTGAAAAACCACTTTTCGCACTTGTGTTGGTGCAGGAAACCACGTTTGCACTTGTATTCGTGTGGAAAAACCACTTTTCGCACTTGTTAGTGTTGAAAAACCACTTTTCGCACTTGTGTAAGTGTTGAAAAACTACTTTTCGCACTTGTGTTAGTGTTGAAAAACCACTTTTCGCACTTGTGTTGGTGCAGGAAACCACTTTTGCACTTGTATTAGTGTGGAAAAAACACTTTTCGCACTTGTGTTAGTGTTGAAAAACCACTTTTCGCACTTGTGTTAGTGTTGAAAAACCACTTTTCGCACTTGTGTTGGTGCAGGAAACCACTTTTGCACTTGTATTAGTGTGGAAAAAACACTTTTTGCACTTGTGATAGTGTTGAAAAACCACTTTTCGCACTTGTGTTGGTGTTGAAAAACCACTTTTCGCACTTGTGTTGGTGTAGGAAACCACTTTTGCACTTGTATTAGTGTGGAAAAACCACTTTTCGCACTTGTGTTAGTGTTGAAAAACCACTTTTCGCACTTGTGTTAGTGTTGAAAAACCACTTTTCGCACTTGTGTTAGTGTTGAAAAACCACTTTTCGCACTTGTGTTAGTGTTGAAAAACCACTTTTCGCACTTGTGTTGGTGCAGGAAACCACTTTTGCACTTGTATTAGTGTGGAAAACCCAATTTTCGCACTTGTGTTAGTGTTGAAAAACCACTTTTCGCACTTGTGTTAGTGTTGAAAACCCACTTTTCGCACTTGTGTTAGTGTTGAAAAACCACTTTTCGCACTTGTGTTGGTGCAGGAAACCACTTTTGCACTTGTATTAGTGTGGAAAAAACACTTTTCGCACTTGTGTTAGTGTTGAAAAACCACTTTTCGCAGTTGTGTTAGTGTTGAAAAACCACTTTTCGCACTTGTGTTGGTGCAGGAAACCACTTTTGCACTTGTATTAGTGTGGAAAAACACTTTTCGCACTTGTGTTAGTGTTGAAAAACCACTTTTCGCACTTGTGTTAGTGTTGAAAAACCACTTTTCGCACTTGTGTTGGTGCAGGAAACTACTTTTGCACTTGTATTAGTGTGAAAAAAACACTTTTTGGACTTGTGATAGTGTTGAAAAACCACTTTTCGCACTTGTGTTAGTGTTGAAAAACCACTTTTCGCACTTGTATTGGTGCAGGAAACCACTTTTGCACTTGTATTAGTGTGGAAAACCACTTTTCGCACTTGTGTTAGTGTTGAAAAACCACTTTTTGCACTTGTGATAGTGTTGAAAAACCACTTTTCGCACTTGTGTTAGTGTTGAAAAACCACTTTTCGCACTTGTGTTAGTGTTGAAAAACCACATTTCGCACTTGTGTTAGTGCAGGAAACCACTTTTGCGCTTGTATTAGTGTGGAAAAAACACTTTTCGCACTTGTGTTAGTGTTGAAAAACCACTTTTCGCACTTGTGTTCGTGTTGAAAAACCACTTTTCGCACTTGTGTTGGTGCAGGAAACCACTTTTGCATTTGTATTAGTGTGGAAAAACCACTTTTCGCACTTGTGTTAGTGTTGAAAAACCACATTTCGCACTTGTGTTAGTGTTGAAAAACCTCTTTTCGCACTTGTGTTGGTGCAGGAAACCACTTTTGCACTTGTATTAGTGTGGAAAAACCACTTTTTGCACTTGTGTTAGTGTTGAAAAACCACTTTTGGCACTTGTGTTAGTGTTGAAAAACCACTTTTCGCACTTGTGTTGGTGCAGGAAACAACTTTTGCCCTTGTATTAGTGTGGAAAACCCAATTTTCGCACTTGTGTTAGTGTTGAAAAACCACTTTTCGCACTTGTGTTAGTGTTGAAAACCCACTTTTCGCACTTGTGTTAGTGTTGAAAAACCACTTTTCGCACTTGTGTTGGTGCAGGAAACCACTTTTGCACTGTATTAGTGTGGAAAAAACACTTTTCGCACTTGTGTTAGTGTTGAAAAACCACTTTTCGCACTTGTGTTAGTGTTGAAAAACCACTTTTCGCACTTGTGTTGGTGCAGGCAACCACTTTTGCACTTGTATTAGTGTGGAAAACCCAATTTTCGCACTTGTGTTAGTGTTGAAAACCCACTTTTCGCACTTGTGTTAGTGTTGAAAAACCACTTTTCGCACTTGTGTTGGTGCAGGAAACCACTTTTGCACTTGTATTAGTGTGGAAAAAACACTTTTCGCACTTGTGTTAGTGTTGAAAAACCACTTTTCGCAGTTGTGTTAGTGTTGAAAAACCACTTTTCGCACTTGTGTTGGTGCAGGAAACCACTTTTGCACTCGTATTAGTGTGGAAATCCCAATTTTCGCACTTGTGTTAGTGTTGAAAACCCACTTTTCGCACTTGTGTTAGTGTTGAAAAACCACTTTTCGCACTTGTGTTGGTGCAGGAAACCACTTTTGCACTTGTATTAGTGTGGAAAAAACACTTTTCGCACTTGTGTTAGTGTTGAAAAACCACTTTTCGCAGTTGTGTTAGTGTTGAAAAACCACTTTTCGCACTTGTGTTAGTGTTGAAAAACCACTTTTCGCACTTGTGTTGGTGCAAGAAACCACTTTTGCACTTGTATTAGTGTGGAAAAAACACTTTTCGCACTTGTGATAGTGTTGAAAAACCACTTTTCGCACTTGTGTTGGTGTTGAAAAACCACTTTTCGCACTTGTGTTGGTGCAGGAAACCACTTTTGCACTTGTATTAGTGTGGAAAAACCACTTTTCGCACTTGTGTTAGTGTTGAAAAACCACTTTTCGCACTTGTGTTAGTGTTGAAAAACCACTTTTCGCACTTGTGTTAGTGTTGAAAAACCACTTTTCGCACTTGTGTTAGTGTTGAAAAACCACTTTTCGCACTTGTGTTGGTGCAGGAAACCACTTTTGCACTTGTATTAGTGTGGAAAACCCAATTTTCGCACTTGTGTTAGTGTTGAAAAACCACTTTTCGCACTTGTGTTAGTGTTGAAAACCCACTTTTCGCACTTGTGTTAGTGTTGAAAAACCACTTTTCGCACTTGTGTTGGTGCAGGAAACCACTTTTGCACTTGTATTAGTGTGGAAAAAACACTTTTCGCACTTGTGTTAGTGTTGAAAAACCACTTTTCGCAGTTGTGTTAGTGTTGAAAAACCACTTTTCGCACTTGTGTTGGTGCAGGAAACCACTTTTGCACTTGTATTAGTGTGGAAAAAACACTTTTCGCACTTGTGTTAGTGTTGAAAAACCACTTTTCGCACTTGTGTTAGTGTTGAAAAACCACTTTTCGCACTTGTGTTGGTGCAGGAAACCACTTTTGCACTTGTATTAGTGTGAAAAAAACACTTTTTGGACTTGTGATAGTGTTGAAAAACCACTTTTCGCACTTGTGTTAGTGTTGAAAAACCACTTTTCGCACTTGTGTTGGTGCAGGAAACCACTTTTGCACTTGTATTAGTGTGGAAAACCACTTTTCGCACTTGTGTTAGTGTTGAAAAACCACTTTTTGCACTTGTGATAGTGTTGAAAAACCACTTTTCGCACTTGTGTTAGTGTTGAAAAACCACTTTTCGCACTTGTGTTAGTGTTGAAAAACCACATTTCGCACTTGTGTTAGTGCAGGAAACCACTTTTGCGCTTGTATTAGTGTGGAAAAAACACTTTTCGCACTTGTGTTAGTGTTGAAAACCCACTTTTCGCACTTGTGTTAGTGTTGAAAAACCACTTTTCGCACTTGTGTTGGTGCAGGAAACCACTTTTGCACTTGTATTAGTGTGGAAAAAACACTTTTCGCACTTGTGTTAGTGTTGAAAAACCACTTTTCGCACTTGTGTTAGTGTTGAAAAACCACTTTTCGCACTTGTGTTGGTGCAGGAAACCACTTTTGCACTTGTATTAGTGTGGAAAAAACAATTTTTGCACTTGTGATAGTGTTGAAAAACCACTTTTCGCACTTGTGTTGGTGTTGAAAAACCACTTTTCGCAATTGTGTTGGTGCAGGAAACCACTTTTGCACTTGTATTAGTGTGGAAAAACCACTTTTCGCACTTGTGTTAGTGTTGAAAAACCACTTTTCGCACTTGTGTTAGTGTTGAAAAACCACTTTTCGCACTTGTGTTAGTGTTGAAAAACCACTTTTCGCACTTGTGTTGGTGCAGGAAACCACTTTTGCACTTGTATTAGTGTGGAAAAAACAATTTTTGCACTTGTGATAGTGTTGAAAAACCACTTTTCGCACTTGTGTTGGTGTTGAAAAACCACTTTTCGCAATTGTGTTGGTGCAGGAAACCACTTTTGCACTTGTATTAGTGTGGAAAAACCACTTTTCGCACTTGTGTTAGTGTTGAAAAACCACTTTTCGCACTTGTGTTAGTGTTGAAAAACCACTTTTCGCACTTGTGTTGGTGCAGGAAACCACTTTTGCACTTGTATTAGTGTGGAAAAACCACTTTTCGCACTTGTGTTAGTGTTGAAAAACCACTTTTCGCACTTGTGATAGTGTTGAAAAACCACTTTTGGCACTTTAGTTAGTGTTGAAAAACCACTTTTCGCACTTGTGTTGGTGCAGGCAACCACTTTTGCACTTGTATTAGTGTGGAAAACCCAATTTTCGCGCTTGTGTTAGTGTTGAAAAACCACTTTTCGCACTTGTGTTAGTGTTGAAAACCCACTTTTCGCACTTGTGTTAGTGTTGAAAAACCACTTTTCGCACTTGTGTTGGTGCAGGAAACCACTTTTGCACTTGTATTAGTGTGGAAAAAACACTTTTCGCACTTGTGTTAGTGTTGAAAAACCACTTTTCGCACTTGTGTTAGTGTTGAAAACCCACTTTTCGCACTTGTGTTAGTGTTGAAAAACCACTTTTCGCACTTGTGTTGGTGCAGGAAACCACTTTTGCACTTGTATTAGTGTGGAAAAAACACTTTTCGCACTTGTGTTAGTGTTGAAAAACCACTTTTCGCACTTGTGTTAGTGTTGAAAAACCACTTTTCGCACTTGTGTTGGTGCAGGAAACCACTTTTGCACTTGTATTAGTGTGGAAAAAACACTTTTTGCACTTGTGATAGTGTTGAAAAACCACTTTTCGCACTTGTGTTGGTGTTGAAAAACCACTTTTCGCACTTGTGTTGGTGCAGAAAACCACTTTTGCACTTGTATTAGTGTGGAAAAACCACTTTTCGCACTTGTGTTAGTGTTGAAAAACCACTTTTCGCACTTGTGTTAGTGTTGAAAAACCACTTTTCGCACTTGTGTTGGTGCAGGAAACTACTTTTGCACTTGTATTAGTGTGGAAAAACCACTTTTCGCACTTGTGTTAGTGTTGAAAAACCACTTTTCGCACTTGTGTTAGTGTTGAAAAACCACTTTTCGCACTTGTGTTAGTGTTGAAAAACCACTTTTCGCACTTGTGTTGGTGCAGGAAACCACTTTTGTACTTGTATTAGTGTGGAAAACCACTTTTCGCACTTGTGTTAGTGTTGAAAAACCACTTTTTGCACTTGTGATAGTGTTGAAAAACCACTTTTCGCACTTGTGTTAGTGTTGAAAAACCACTTTTCGCACTTGTGTTAGTGTTGAAAAACCACATTTCGCACTTGTGTTAGTGCAGGAAACCACTTTTGCGCTTGTATTAGTGTGGAAAAAACACTTTTCGCACTTGTGTTAGTGTTGAAAAACCACTTTTCGCACTTGTGTTCGTGTTGAAAAACCACTTTTCGCACTTGTGTTGGTGCAGGAAACCACTTTTGCATTTGTATTAGTGTGGAAAAACCACTTTTCGCACTTGTGTTAGTGTTGAAAAACCACATTTCGCACTTGTGTTAGTGTTGAAAAACCTCTTTTCGCACTTGTGTTGGTGCAGGAAACCACTTTTGCACTTGTATTAGTGTGGAAAAACCACTTTTCGCACTTGTGTTAGTGTTGAAAAACCACTTTTCGCACTTGTGTTAGTGTTGAAAAACCACTTTTCGCACTTGTGTTGGTGCAGGAAACAACTTTTGCCCTTGTATTAGTGTGGAAAACCCAATTTTCGCACTTGTGTTAGTGTTGAAAAACCACTTTTCGCACTTGTGTTAGTGTTGAAAACCCACTTTTCGCACTTGTGTTAGTGTTGAAAAACCACTTTTCGCACTTGTGTTGGTGCAGGAAACCACTTTTGCACTTGTATTAGTGTGGAAAAAACACTTTTCGCACTTGTGTTAGTGTTGAAAAACCACTTTTGGCACTTTAGTTAGTGTTGAAAAACCACTTTTCACACTTGTGTTGGTGCAGGCAACCACTTTTGCACTTGTATTAGTATGGAAAACCCAATTTTCGCGCTTGTGTTAGTGTTGAAAAACCACTTTTCGCACTTGTGTTAGTGTTGAAAACCCACTTTTCGCACTTGTGTTAGTGTTGAAAACCCACTTTTCGCACTTGTGTTGGTGCAGGAAACCACTTTTGCACTTGTATTAGTGTGGAAAAAACACTTTTCGCACTTGTGTTAGTGTTGAAAAACCACTTTTCGCACTTGTGTTAGTGTTGAAAACCCACTTTTCGCACTTGTGTTAGTGTTGAAAAACCACTTTTCGCACTTGTGTTGGTGCAGGAAACCACTTTTGCAATTGTATTAGTGTGGAAAAAACACTTTTCGCACTTGTGTTAGTGTTGAAAAACCACTTTTCGCACTTGTGTTAGTGTTGAAAAACCACTTTTCGCACTTGTGTTGGTGCAGGAAACCACTTTTGCACTTGTATTAGTGTGGAAATCCCAATTTTCGCACTTGTGTTAGTGTTGAAAACCCACTTTTCGCACTTGTGTTAGTGTTGAAAAACCACTTTTCGCACTTGTGTTGGTGCAGGAAACCACTTTTGCACTTGTATTAGTGTGGAAAAAACACTTTTCGCACTTGTGTTAGTGTTGAAAAACCACTTTTCGCAGTTGTGTTAGTGTTGAAAAACCACTTTTCGCACTTGTGTTAGTGTTGAAAAACCACTTTTCGCACTTGTGTTGGTGCAAGAAACCACTTTTGCACTTGTATTAGTGTGGAAAAAACACTTTTCGCACTTGTGATAGTGTTGAAAAACCACTTTTCGCACTTGTGTTGGTGTTGAAAAACCACTTTTCGCACTTGTGTTGGTGCAGGAAACCACTTTTGCACTTGTATTAGTGTGGAAAAACCACTTTTCGCACTTGTGTTAGTGTTGAAAAACCACTTTTCGCACTTGTGTTAGTGTTGAAAAACCACTTTTCGCACTTGTGTTAGTGTTGAAAAACCACTTTTCGCACTTGTGTTAGTGTTGAAAAACCACTTTTCGCACTTGTGTTGGTGCAGGAAACCACTTTTGCACTTGTATTAGTGTGGAAAACCCAATTTTCGCACTTGTGTTAGTGTTGAAAAACCACTTTTCGCACTTGTGTTAGTGTTGAAAACCCACTTTTCGCACTTGTGTTAGTGTTGAAAAACCACTTTTCGCACTTGTGTTGGTGCAGGAAACCACTTTTGCACTTGTATTAGTGTGGAAAAAACACTTTTCGCACTTGTGTTAGTGTTGAAAAACCACTTTTCGCAGTTGTGTTAGTGTTGAAAAACCACTTTTCGCACTTGTGTTGGTGCAGGAAACCACTTTTGCACTTGTATTAGTGTGGAAAAAACACTTTTCGCACTTGTGTTAGTGTTGAAAAACCACTTTTCGCACTTGTGTTAGTGTTGAAAAACCACTTTTCGCACTTGTGTTGGTGCAGGAAACCACTTTTGCACTTGTATTAGTGTGAAAAAAACACTTTTTTGACTTGTGATAGTGTTGAAAAACCACTTTTCGCACTTGTGTTAGTGTTGAAAAACCACTTTTCGCACTTGTGTTGGTGCAGGAAACCACTTTTGCACTTGTATTAGTGTGGAAAACCACTTTTCGCACTTGTGTTAGTGTTGAAAAACCACTTTTTGCACTTGTGATAGTGTTGAAAAACCACTTTTCGCACTTGTGTTAGTGTTGAAAAACCACTTTTCGCACTTGTGTTAGTGTTGAAAAACCACATTTCGCACTTGTGTTAGTGCAGGAAACCACTTTTGCGCTTGTATTAGTGTGGAAAAAACACTTTTCGCACTTGTGTTAGTGTTGAAAAACCACTTTTCGCACTTGTGTTCGTGTTGAAAAACCACTTTTCGCACTTGTGTTGGTGCAGGAAACCACTTTTGCATTTGTATTAATGTGGAAAAACCACTTTTCGCACTTGTGTTAGTGTTGAAAAACCACATTTCGCACTTGTGTTAGTGTTGAAAAACCTCTTTTCGCACTTGTGTTGGTGCAGGAAACCACTTTTGCACTTGTATTAGTGTGGAAAAACCACTTTTCGCACTTGTGTTAGTGTTGAAAAACCACTTTTGGCACTTGTGTTAGTGTTGAAAAACCACTTTTCGCACTTGTGTTGGTGCAGGAAACAACTTTTGCCCTTGTATTAGTGTGGAAAACCCAATTTTCGCACTTGTGTTAGTGTTGAAAAACCACTTTTCGCACTTGTGTTAGTGTTGAAAACCCACTTTTCGCACTTGTGTTAGTGTTGAAAAACCACTTTTCGCACTTGTGTTGGTGCAGGAAACCACTTTTGCACTTGTATTAGTGTGGAAAAAACACTTTTCGCACTTGTGTTAGTGTTGAAAAACCACTTTTCACACTTGTGTTAGTGTTGAAAAACCACTTTTCGCACTTGTGTTAGTGTTGAAAAACCACTTTTCGCACTTGTGTTAGTGTTGAAAAACCACTTTTCGCACTTGTGTTGGTGCAGGAAACCACTTTTACACTTGTATTAGTGTGGAAAAAACATTTTTGCACTTGTGATAGTGTTGAAAAACCACTTTTGGCACTTTAGTTAGTGTTGAAAAACCACTTTTCGCACTTGTGTTGGTGCAGGCAACCACTTTTGCACTTGTATTAGTGTGGAAAACCCAATTTTCGCGCTTGTGTTAGTGTTGAAAAACCACTTTTCGCACTTGTGTTAGTGTTGAAAACCCACTTTTCGCACTTGTGTTAGTGTTGAAAAACCACTTTTCGCACTTGTGTTGGTGCAGGAAACCACTTTTGCACTTGTATTAGTGTGGAAAAAACACTTTTCGCACTTGTGTTAGTGTTGAAAAACCACTTTTCGCACTTGTGTTAGTGTTGAAAACCCACTTTTCGCACTTGTGTTAGTGTTGAAAAACCACTTTTCGCACTTGTGTTGGTGCAGGAAACCACTTTTGCACTTGTATTAGTGTGGAAAAAACACTTTTCGCACTTGTGTTAGTGTTGAAAAACCACTTTTCGCACTTGTGTTAGTGTTGAAAAACCACTTTTCGCACTTGTGTTGGTGCAGGAAACCACTTTTGCACTTGTATTAGTGTGGAAAAAACACTTTTTGCACTTGTGATAGTGTTGAAAAACCACTTTTCGCACTTGTGTTGGTGTTGAAAAACCACTTTTCGCACTTGTGTTGGTGCAGAAAACCACTTTTGCACTTGTATTAGTGTGGAAAAACCACTTTTCGCACTTGTGTTAGTGTTGAAAAACCACTTTTCGCACTTGTGTTAGTGTTGAAAAACCACTTTTCGCACTTGTGTTGGTGCAGGAAACTACTTTTGCACTTGTATTAGTGTGGAAAAACCACTTTTCGCACTTGTGTTAGTGTTGAAAAACCACTTTTCGCACTTGTGTTAGTGTTGAAAAACCACTTTTCGCACTTGTGTTAGTGTTGAAAAACCACTTTTCGCACTTGTGTTGGTGCAGGAAACCACTTTTGTACTTGTATTAGTGTGGAAAACCACTTTTCGCACTTGTGTTAGTGTTGAAAAACCACTTTTTGCACTTGTGATAGTGTTGAAAAACCACTTTTCGCACTTGTGTTAGTGTTGAAAAACCACTTTTCGCACTTGTGTTAGTGTTGAAAAACCACATTTCGCACTTGTGTTAGTGCAGGAAACCACTTTTGCGCTTGTATTAGTGTGGAAAAAACACTTTTCGCACTTGTGTTAGTGTTGAAAAACCACTTTTCGCACTTGTGTTCGTGTTGAAAAACCACTTTTCGCACTTGTGTTGGTGCAGGAAACCACTTTTGCATTTGTATTAGTGTGGAAAAACCACTTTTCGCACTTGTGTTAGTGTTGAAAAACCACATTTCGCACTTGTGTTAGTGTTGAAAAACCTCTTTTCGCACTTGTGTTGGTGCAGGAAACCACTTTTGCACTTGTATTAGTGTGGAAAAACCACTTTTCGCACTTGTGTTAGTGTTGAAAAACCACTTTTCGCACTTGTGTTAGTGTTGAAAAACCACTTTTCGCACTTGTGTTGGTGCAGGAAACAACTTTTGCCCTTGTATTAGTGTGGAAAACCCAATTTTCGCACTTGTGTTAGTGTTGAAAAACCACTTTTCGCACTTGTGTTAGTGTTGAAAACCCACTTTTCGCACTTGTGTTAGTGTTGAAAAACCACTTTTCGCACTTGTGTTGGTGCAGGAAACCACTTTTGCACTTGTATTAGTGTGGAAAAAACACTTTTCGCACTTGTGTTAGTGTTGAAAAACCACTTTTGGCACTTTAGTTAGTGTTGAAAAACCACTTTTCACACTTGTGTTGGTGCAGGCAACCACTTTTGCACTTGTATTAGTATGGAAAACCCAATTTTCGCGCTTGTGTTAGTGTTGAAAAACCACTTTTCGCACTTGTGTTAGTGTTGAAAACCCACTTTTCGCACTTGTGTTAGTGTTGAAAACCCACTTTTCGCACTTGTGTTGGTGCAGGAAACCACTTTTGCACTTGTATTAGTGTGGAAAAAACACTTTTCGCACTTGTGTTAGTGTTGAAAAACCACTTTTCGCACTTGTGTTAGTGTTGAAAACCCACTTTTCGCACTTGTGTTAGTGTTGAAAAACCACTTTTCGCACTTGTGTTGGTGCAGGAAACCACTTTTGCAATTGTATTAGTGTGGAAAAAACACTTTTCGCACTTGTGTTAGTGTTGAAAAACCACTTTTCGCACTTGTGTTAGTGTTGAAAAACCACTTTTCGCACTTGTGTTGGTGCAGGAAACCACTTTTGCACTTGTATTAGTGTGGAAATCCCAATTTTCGCACTTGTGTTAGTGTTGAAAACCCACTTTTCGCACTTGTGTTAGTGTTGAAAAACCACTTTTCGCACTTGTGTTGGTGCAGGAAACCACTTTTGCACTTGTATTAGTGTGGAAAAAACACTTTTCGCACTTGTGTTAGTGTTGAAAAACCACTTTTCGCAGTTGTGTTAGTGTTGAAAAACCACTTTTCGCACTTGTGTTAGTGTTGAAAAACCACTTTTCGCACTTGTGTTGGTGCAAGAAACCACTTTTGCACTTGTATTAGTGTGGAAAAAACACTTTTCGCACTTGTGATAGTGTTGAAAAACCACTTTTCGCACTTGTGTTGGTGTTGAAAAACCACTTTTCGCACTTGTGTTGGTGCAGGAAACCACTTTTGCACTTGTATTAGTGTGGAAAAACCACTTTTCGCACTTGTGTTAGTGTTGAAAAACCACTTTTCGCACTTGTGTTAGTGTTGAAAAACCACTTTTCGCACTTGTGTTAGTGTTGAAAAACCACTTTTCGCACTTGTGTTAGTGTTGAAAAACCACTTTTCGCACTTGTGTTGGTGCAGGAAACCACTTTTGCACTTGTATTAGTGTGGAAAACCCAATTTTCGCACTTGTGTTAGTGTTGAAAAACCACTTTTCGCACTTGTGTTAGTGTTGAAAACCCACTTTTCGCACTTGTGTTAGTGTTGAAAAACCACTTTTCGCACTTGTGTTGGTGCAGGAAACCACTTTTGCACTTGTATTAGTGTGGAAAAAACACTTTTCGCACTTGTGTTAGTGTTGAAAAACCACTTTTCGCAGTTGTGTTAGTGTTGAAAAACCACTTTTCGCACTTGTGTTGGTGCAGGAAACCACTTTTGCACTTGTATTAGTGTGGAAAAAACACTTTTCGCACTTGTGTTAGTGTTGAAAAACCACTTTTCGCACTTGTGTTAGTGTTGAAAAACCACTTTTCGCACTTGTGTTGGTGCAGGAAACCACTTTTGCACTTGTATTAGTGTGAAAAAAACACTTTTTGGACTTGTGATAGTGTTGAAAAACCACTTTTCGCACTTGTGTTAGTGTTGAAAAACCACTTTTCGCACTTGTGTTGGTGCAGGAAACCACTTTTGCACTTGTATTAGTGTGGAAAACCACTTTTCGCACTTGTGTTAGTGTTGAAAAACCACTTTTTGCACTTGTGATAGTGTTGAAAAACCACTTTTCGCACTTGTGTTAGTGTTGAAAAACCACTTTTCGCACTTGTGTTAGTGTTGAAAAACCACATTTCGCACTTGTGTTAGTGCAGGAAACCACTTTTGCGCTTGTATTAGTGTGGAAAAAACACTTTTCGCACTTGTGTTAGTGTTGAAAAACCACTTTTCGCACTTGTGTTCGTGTTGAAAAACCACTTTTCGCACTTGTGTTGGTGCAGGAAACCACTTTTGCATTTGTATTAATGTGGAAAAACCACTTTTCGCACTTGTGTTAGTGTTGAAAAACCACATTTCGCACTTGTGTTAGTGTTGAAAAACCTCTTTTCGCACTTGTGTTGGTGCAGGAAACCACTTTTGCACTTGTATTAGTGTGGAAAAACCACTTTTCGCACTTGTGTTAGTGTTGAAAAACCACTTTTGGCACTTGTGTTAGTGTTGAAAAACCACTTTTCGCACTTGTGTTGGTGCAGGAAACAACTTTTGCCCTTGTATTAGTGTGGAAAACCCAATTTTCGCACTTGTGTTAGTGTTGAAAAACCACTTTTCGCACTTGTGTTAGTGTTGAAAACCCACTTTTCGCACTTGTGTTAGTGTTGAAAAACCACTTTTCGCACTTGTGTTGGTGCAGGAAACCACTTTTGCACTTGTATTAGTGTGGAAAAAACACTTTTCGCACTTGTGTTAGTGTTGAAAAACCACTTTTCACACTTGTGTTAGTGTTGAAAAACCACTTTTCGCACTTGTGTTAGTGTTGAAAAACCACTTTTCGCACTTGTGTTAGTGTTGAAAAACCACTTTTCGCACTTGTGTTGGTGCAGGAAACCACTTTTACACTTGTATTAGTGTGGAAAAAACATTTTTGCACTTGTGATAGTGTTGAAAAACCACTTTTGGCACTTTAGTTAGTGTTGAAAAACCACTTTTCGCACTTGTGTTGGTGCAGGCAACCACTTTTGCACTTGTATTAGTGTGGAAAACCCAATTTTCGCGCTTGTGTTAGTGTTGAAAAACCACTTTTCGCACTTGTGTTAGTGTTGAAAACCCACTTTTCGCACTTGTGTTAGTGTTGAAAAACCACTTTTCGCACTTGTGTTGGTGCAGGAAACCACTTTTGCACTTGTATTAGTGTGGAAAAAACACTTTTCGCACTTGTGTTAGTGTTGAAAAACCACTTTTCGCACTTGTGTTAGTGTTGAAAACCCACTTTTCGCACTTGTGTTAGTGTTGAAAAACCACTTTTCGCACTTGTGTTGGTGCAGGAAACCACTTTTGCACTTGTATTAGTGTGGAAAAAACACTTTTCGCACTTGTGTTAGTGTTGAAAAACCACTTTTCGCACTTGTGTTAGTGTTGAAAAACCACTTTTCGCACTTGTGTTGGTGCAGGAAACCACTTTTGCACTTGTATTAGTGTGGAAAAAACACTTTTTGCACTTGTGATAGTGTTGAAAAACCACTTTTCGCACTTGTGTTGGTGTTGAAAAACCACTTTTCGCACTTGTGTTGGTGCAGAAAACCACTTTTGCACTTGTATTAGTGTGGAAAAACCACTTTTCGCACTTGTGATAGTGTTGAAAAACCACTTTTCGCACTTGTGTTAGTGTTGAAAAACCACTTTTCGCACTTGTGTTGGTGCAGGAAACCACTTTTGCACTTGTATTAGTGTGGAAAAACCACTTTTCGCACTTGTGTTAGTGTTGAAAAACCACTTTTCGCACTTGTGTTAGTGTTGAAAAACCACTTTTCGCACTTGTGTTAGTGTTGAAAAACCAATTTTCGCACTTGTGTTGGTGCAGGAAACCACTTTTGCACTTGTATTAGTGTGGAAAACCACTTTTCGCACTTGTGTTAGTGTTGAAAAACCACTTTTTGCACTTGTGATAGTGTTGAAAAACCACTTTTCGCACTTGTGTTAGTGTTGAAAAACCACTTTTCGCACTTGTGTTAGTGTTGAAAAACCACATTTCGCACTTGTGTTAGTGCAGGAAACCACTTTTGCGCTTGTATTAGTGTGGAAAAAACACTTTTCGCACTTGTGTTAGTGTTGAAAAACCACTTTTCGCACTTGTGTTCGTGTTGAAAAACCACTTTTCGCACTTGTGTTGGTGCAGGAAACCACTTTTGCATTTGTATTAGTGTGGAAAAACCACTTTTCGCACTTGTGTTAGTGTTGAAAAACCACATTTCGCACTTATGTTAGTGTTGAAAAACCTCTTTTCGCACTTGTGTTGGTGCAGGAAACCACTTTTGCACTTGTATTAGTGTGGAAAAACCACTTTTCGCACTTGTGTTAGTGTTGAAAAACCACTTTTCGCACTTGTGTTAGTGTTGAAAAACCACTTTTCGCACTTGTGTTGGTGCAGGAAACAACTTTTGCCCTTGTATTAGTGTGGAAAACCCAATTTTCGCACTTGTGTTAGTGTTGAAAAACCACTTTTCGCACTTGTGTTAGTGTTGAAAACTGACTTTTCGCACTTGTGTTAGTGTTGAAAAACCACTTTTCGCACTTGTGTTGGTGCAGGAAACCACTTTTGCACTTGTATTAGTGTGGAAAAAACACTTTTCGCACTTGTGTTAGTGTTGAAAAACCACTTTTGGCACTTTAGTTAGTGTTGAAAAACCACTTTTCGCACTTGTGTTGGTGCAGGCAACCACTTTTGCACTTGTATTAGTGTGGAAAACCCAATTTTCGCGCTTGTGTTAGTGTTGAAAAACCACTTTTCGCACTTGTGTTAGTGTTGAAAACCCACTTTTCGCACTTGTGTTAGTGTTGAAAAACCACTTTTCGCACTTGTGTTGGTGCAGGAAACCACTTTTGCACTTGTATTAGTGTGGAAAAAACACTTTTCGCACTTGTGTTAGTGTTGAAAAACCACTTTTCGCACTTGTGTTAGTGTTGAAAACCCACTTTTCGCACTTGTGTTAGTGTTGAAAAACCACTTTTTGCACTTGTGTTGGTGCAGGAAACCACTTTTGCAATTGTATTAGTGTGGAAAAAACACTTTTCGCACTTGTGTTAGTGTTGAAAAACCACTTTTCGCACTTGTGTTAGTGTTGAAAAACCACTTTTCGCACTTGTGTTGGTGCAGGAAACCACTTTTGCACTTGTATTAGTGTGGAAAAAACACTTTTTGCACTTGTGATAGTGTTGAAAAACCACTTTTCGCACTTGTGTTGGTGTTGAAAAACCACTTTTCGCACTTGTGTTGGTGCAGAAAACCACTTTTGCACTTGTATTAGTGTGGAAAAACCACTTTTCGCACTTGTGTTAGTGTTGAAAAACCACTTTTCGCACTTGTGTTAGTGTTGAAAAACCACTTTTCGCACTTGTGTTGGTGCAGGAAACCACTTTTGCACTTGTATTAGTGTGGAAAAACCACTTTTCGCACTTGTGTTAGTGTTGAAAAACCACTTTTCGCACTTGTGTTAGTGTTGAAAAACCACTTTTCGCACTTGTGTTAGTGTTGAAAAACCACTTTTCGCACTTGTGTTGGTGCAGGAAACCACTTTTGCACTTGTATTAGTGTGGAAAAACCACTTTTCGCACTTGTGTTAGTGTTGAAAAACCACTTTTCGCACTTGTGTTAGTGTTGAAAAACCACTTTTCGCACTTGTGTTAGTGTTGAAAAACCACTTTTCGCACTTGTGTTGGTGCAGGAAACCACTTTTGCACTTGTATTAGTGTGGAAAACCACTTTTCGCACTTGTGTTAGTGTTGAAAAACCACTTTTTGCACTTGTGATAGTGTTGAAAAACCACTTTTCGCACTTGTGTTAGTGTTGAAAAACCACATTTCGCACTTGTGTTAGTGCAGGAAACCACTTTTGCGCTTGTATTAGTGTGGAAAAAACACTTTTCGCACTTGTGTTAGTGTTGAAAAACCACTTTTCGCACTTGTGTTCGTGTTGAAAAACCACTTTTCGCACTTGTGTTGGTGCAGGAAACCACTTTTGCATTTGTATTAGTGTGGAAAAACCACTTTTCGCACTTGTGTTAGTGTTGAAAAACCACATTTCGCACTTGTGTTAGTGTTGAAAAACCTCTTTTCGCACTTGTGTTGGTGCAGGAAACCACTTTTGCACTTGTATTAGTGTGGAAAAACCACTTTTCGCACTTGTGTTAGTGTTGAAAAACCACTTTTCGCACTTGTGTTAGTGTTGAAAAACCACTTTTCGCACTTGTGTTGGTGCAGGAAACAACTTTTGCCCTTGTATTAGTGTGGAAAACCCAATTTTCGCACTTGTGTTAGTGTTGAAAAACCACTTTTCGCACTTGTGTTAGTGTTGAAAACCCACTTTTCGCACTTGTGTTAGTGTTGAAAAACCACTTTTTGCACTTGTGTTGGTGCAGGAAACCACTTTTGCACTTGTATTAGTGTGGAAAAAACACTTTTCGCACTTGTGTTAGTGTTGAAAAACCACTTTTCGCACTTGTGTTAGTGTTGAAAAACCACTTTTCGCACTTGTGTTGGTGCAGGAAACCACTTTTGCACTTGTATTAGTGTGGAAAAAACACTTTTCGCACTTGTGTTAGTGTTGAAAAACCACTTTTCGCACTTGTGTTAGTGTTGAAAACCCACTTTTCGCACTTGTGTTAGTGTTGAAAACCCACTTTTCGCACTTGTGTTAGTGTTGAAAAACCACTTTTCGCACTTGTGTTGGTGCAGGAAACCACTTTTGCACTTGTATTAGTGTGGAAAAAACACTTTTCGCACTTGTGTTAGTGTTGAAAAACCACTTTTCGCACTTGTGTTAGTGTTGAAAAACCACTTTTCGCACTTGTGTTGGTGCAGGAAACCACTTTTGCACTTGTATTAGTGTGGAAAAAACACTTTTTGCACTTGTGATAGTGTTGAAAAACCACTTTTCGCACTTGTGTTGGTGTTGAAAAACCACTTTTCGCACTTGTGTTGGTGCAGGAAACCACTTTTGCACTTGTATTAGTGTGGAAAAACCACTTTTCGCACTTGTGTTAGTGTTGAAAAACCACTTTTCGCACTTGTGTTAGTGTTGAAAAACCACTTTTCGCACTTGTGTTGGTGCAGGAAACCACTTTTGCACTTGTATTAGTGTGGAAAAACCACTTTTCGCACTTGTGTTAGTGTTGAAAACCCACTTTTCGCACTTGTGTTAGTGTTGAAAAACCACTTTTCGAACTTGTGTTAGTGTTGAAAAACCACTTTTCGCACTTGTGTTGGTGCAGGAAACCACTTTTGCACTTGTGATAGTGTTGAAAAAACACTTTTCGCACTTGTGTTAGTGTTGAAAAACCACTTTTCGCACTTGTGTTGGTGCAGGAAACCACTTTTGCACTTGTATTAGTGTGGAAAAACCACTTTTCGCATTTGTGTTAGTGTTGAAAAACCACTTTTCGCACTTGTGTTAGTGTTGAAAAACCACTTTTCGCACTTGTGTTAGTGTTGAAAAACCACTTTTCGCACTTGTGTTGGTGCAGGAAACCACTTTTGCACTTGTATTAGTGTGAAAAAAACACTTTTTGGACTTGTGATAGTGTTGAAAAACCACTTTTCGCACTTGTGTTAGTGTTGAAAAACCACTTTTCGCACTTGTGTTGGTGCAGGAAACCACTTTTGCACTTGTATTAGTGTGGAAAACCACTTTTCGCACTTGTGTTAGTGTTGAAAAACCACTTTTTGCACTTGTGATAGTGTTGAAAAACCACTTTTCGCACTTGTGTTAGTGTTGAAAAACCACTTTTCGCACTTGTGTTAGTGTTGAAAAACCACATTTCGCACTTGTGTTAGTGCAGGAAACCACTTTTGCGCTTGTATTAGTGTGGAAAAAACACTTTTCGCACTTGTGTTAGTGTTGAAAAACCACTTTTCGCACTTGTGTTCGTGTTGAAAAACCACTTTTCGCACTTGTGTTGGTGCAGGAAACCACTTTTGCATTTGTATTAGTGTGGAAAAACCACTTTTCGCACTTGTGTTAGTGTTGAAAAACCACATTTCGCACTTGTGTTAGTGTTGAAAAACCTCTTTTCGCACTTGTGTTGGTGCAGGAAACCACTTTTGCACTTGTATTAGTGTGGAAAAACCACTTTTCGCACTTGTGTTAGTGTTGAAAAACCACTTTTCGCACTTGTGTTAGTGTTGAAAAACCACTTTTCGCACTTGTGTTGGTGCAGGAAACAACTTTTGCCCTTGTATTAGTGTGGAAAACCCAATTTTCGCACTTGTGTCAGTGTTGAAAAACCACTTTTCGCACTTGTGTTAGTGTTGAAAACCCACTTTTCGCACTTGTGTTAGTGTTGAAAAACCACTTTTCGCACTTGTGTTGGTGCAGGAAACCACTTTTGCACTTGTATTAGTGTGGAAAAAACACTTTTCGCACTTGTGTTAGTGTTGAAAAACCACTTTTCGCACTTGTGTTAGTGTTGAAAAACCACTTTTCGCACTTGTGTTGGTGCAGGAAACCACTTTTGCACTTGTATTAGTGTGGAAAAAACACTTTTCGCACTTGTGTTAGTGTTGAAAAACCACTTTTCGCACTTGTGTTAGTGTTGAAAACCCACTTTTCGCACTTGTGTTAGTGTTGAAAAACCACTTTTCGCACTTGTGTTGGTGCAGGAAACCACTTTTGCACTTGTATTAGTGTGGAAAAAACACTTTTCGCACTTGTGTTAGTGTTGAAAAACCACTTTTCGCACTTGTGTTAGTGTTGAAAAACCACTTTTCGCACTTGTGTTGGTGCAGGAAACCACTTTTACACTTGTATTAGTGTGGAAAAAACACTTTTTGCACTTGTGATAGTGTTGAAAAACCACTTTTCGCACTTGTGTTGGTGTTGAAAAACCACTTTTCGCACTTGTGTTAGTGTTGAAAAACCACTTTTCGCACTTGTGTTGGTGCAGGAAACCACTTTTGCACTTGTATTAGTGTGGAAAACCACTTTTCGCACTTGTGTTAGTGTTGAAAAACCACTTTTTGCACTTGTGATAGTGTTGAAAAACCACTTTTCGCACTTGTGTTAGTGTTGAAAAACCACTTTTCGCACTTGTGTTAGTGTTGAAAAACCACATTTCGCACTTGTGTTAGTGCAGGAAACCACTTTTGCGCTTGAATTAGTGTGGAAAAAACAATTTTCGCACTTGTGTTAGTGTTGAAAAACCACTTTTCGCACTTGTGTTCGTGTTGAAAAACCACTTTTCGCACTTGTGTTGGTGCAGGAAACCACTTTTGCATTTGTATTAGTGTGGAAAAACCACTTTTCGCACTTGTGTTAGTGTTGAAAAACCACATTTCGCACTTGTGTTAGTGTTGAAAAACCTCTTTTCGCACTTGTGTTGGTGCAGGAAACCACTTTTGCACTTGTATTAGTGTGGAAAAACCACTTTTCGCACTTGTGTTAGTGTTGAAAAACCACTTTTCGCACTTGTGTTAGTGTTGAAAAACCACTTTTCGCACTTGTGTTGGTGCAGGAAACAACTTTTGCCCTTGTATTAGTGTGGAAAACCCAATTTTCGCACTTGTGTTAGTGTTGAAAAACCACTTTTCGCACTTGTGTTAGTGTTGAAAACCCACTTTTCGCACTTGTGTTAGTGTTGAAAAACCACTTTTCGCACTTGTGTTGGTGCAGGAAACCACTTTTGCACTTGTATTAGTGTGGAAAAAACACTTTTCGCACTTGTGTTAGTGTTGAAAAACCACTTTTCGCACTTGTGTTAGTGTTGAAAAACCACTTTTCGCACTTGTGTTGGTGCAGGAAACCACTTTTGCACTTGTATTAGTGTGGAAAAAACACTTTTTGCACTTGTGATAGTGTTGAAAAACCACTTTTCGCACTTGTGTTGGTGTTGAAAAACCACTTTTCGCAATTGTGTTGGTGCAGGAAACCACTTTTGCACTTGTATTAGTGTGGAAAAACCACTTTTCGCACCTGTGTTAGTGTTGAAAAACCACTTTTCGCACTTGTGTTAGTGTTGAAAAACCACTTTTCGCACTTGTGTTAGTGTTGAAAAACCACTTTTCGCACTTGTGTTGGTGCAGGAAACCACTTTTACACTATGAGTGTGGAAAAAACATTTTTGCACTTGTGATAGTGTTGAAAAACCACTTTTGGCACTTTAGTTAGTGTTGAAAAACCACTTTTCGCACTTGTGTTGGTGCAGGCAACCACTTTTGCACTTGTATTAGTGTGGAAAACCCAATTTTCGCACTTGTGTTAGTGTTGAAAAACCACTTTTCGCACTTGTGTTAGTGTTGAAAACCCACTTTTCGCACTTGTGTTAGTGTTGAAAAACCACTTTTCGCACTTGTGTTGGTGCAGGAAACCACTTTTGCACTTGTATTAGTGTGGAAAAAACACTTTTCGCACTTGTGTTAGTGTTGAAAAACCACTTTTCGCACTTGTGTTAGTGTTGAAAACCCACTTTTCGCACTTGTGTTAGTGTTGAAAAACCACTTTTCGCACTTGTGTTGGTGCAGGAAACCAGTTTTGCACTTGTATTAGTGTGGAAAAAACACTTTTCGCACTTGTGTTAGTGTTGAAAAACCACTTTTCGCACTTGTTAGTGTTGAAAAACCACTTTTCGCACTTGTGTTGGTGCAGGAAACCACTTTTGCACTTGTATTAGTGTGGAAAAAACACTTTTTGCACTTGTGATAGTGTTGAAAAACCACTTTTCGCACTTGTGTTGGTGTTGAAAAACCACTTTTCGCACTTGTGTTGGTGCAGGAAACCACTTTTGCACTTGTATTAGTGTGGAAAAACCACTTTTCGCACTTGTGTTAGTGTTGAAAAACCAATTTTCGCACTTGTGTTAGTGTTGAAAAACCACTTTTCGCACTTGTGTTAGTGTTGAAAAACCACTTTTCGCACTTGTGTTGGTGCAGGAAACAACTTTTGCCCTTGTATTAGTGTGGAAAACCCAATTTTCGCACTTGTGTTAGTGTTGAAAAACCACTTTTCGCACTTGTGTTAGTGTTGAAAACCCACTTTTCGCACTTGTGTTAGTGTTGAAAAACCACTTTTCGCACTTGTGTTGGTGCAGGAAACCACTTTTGCACTTGTATTAGTGTGGAAAAAACACTTTTCGCACTTGTGTTAGTGTTGAAAAACCACTTTTCGCACTTGAGTTAGTGTTGAAAAACCACTTTTCGCACTTGTGTTGGTGCAGGAAACCACTTTTGCACTTGTATTAGTGTGGAAAAAACACTTTTTGCACTTGTGATAGTGTTGAAAAACCACTTTTCGCACTTGTGTTGGTGTTGAAAAACCACTTTTCGCACTTGTTTGGTGCAGGAAACCACTTTTGCACTTGTATTAGTGTGGAAAAACCACTTTTCGCACTTGTGTTAGTGTTGAAAAACCACTTTTCGCACTTGTGTTAGTGTTGAAAAACCACTTTTCGCACTTGTGTTAGTGTTGAAAAACCACTTTTCGCACTTGTGTTGGTGCAGGAAACCACTTTTCGCACTTGTGTTGGTGCAGGAAACCACTTTTACACTTGTATTAGTGTGGAAAAAACACTTTTTGCACTTGTGATAGTGTTGAAAAACCACTTTTCGCAGTTGTGTTAGTGTTGAAAAACCACTTTTCGCACTTGTGTTGGTGCAGGAAACCACTTTTGCACTTGTATTAGTGTGGAAAACCCAATTTTCGCACTTGTGTTAGTGTTGAAAACCCACTTTTCGCACTTGTGTTAGTGTTGAAAAACCACTTTTCGCACTTGTGTTGGTGCAGGAAACCACTTTTGCACTTGTATTAGTGTGGAAAAAACACTTTTCGCACTTGTGTTAGTGTCGAAAAACCACTTTTCGCAGTTGTGTTAGTGTTGAAAAACCACTTTTCGCACTTGTGTTGGTGCAGGAAACCACTTTTGCACTTGTATTAGTGTGGAAAAAACACTTTTCGCACTTGTGTTAGTGTTGGAAAACCACTTTTCGCACTTGTGTTAGTGTTGAAAAACCACTTTTCGCACTTGTGTTGGTGCAAGAAACCACTTTTGCACTTGTATTAGTGTGAAAAAAACACTTTTTGGACTTGTGATAGTGTTGAAAAACCACTTTTCGCAATTGTGTTAGTGTTGAAAAACCACTTTTCGCACTTGTGTTGGTGCAGGAAACCACTTTTGCACTTGTATTAGTGTGGAAAACCACTTTTCGCACTTGTGTTAGTGTTGAAAAACCACTTTTTGCACTTGTGATAGTGTTGAAAAACCACTTTTCGCACTTGTGTTAGTGTTGAAAAACCACTTTTCGCACTTGTGTTAGTGTTGAAAAACCACATTTCGCACTTGTGTTAGTGCAGGAAACCACTTTTGCGCTTGTATTAGTGTGGAAAAAACACTTTTCGCACTTGTGTTAGTGTTGAAAAACCACTTTTCGCACTTGTGTTGGTGCAGGAAACCACTTTTGCATTTGTATTAGTGTGGAAAAACCACTTTTCGCACTTGTGTTAGTGTTGAAAAACCACTTTTCGCACTTGTGTTAGTGTTGAAAAACCACTTTTCGCACTTGTGTTGGTGCAGGAAACAACTTTTGCCCTTGTATTAGTGTGGAAAAAACACTTTTTGCACTTGTGATAGTGTTGAAAAACCACATTTCGCACTTGTGTTAGTGTTGAAAAACCTCTTTTCGCACTTGTGTTGGTGCAGGAAACCACTTTTGCACTTGTATTAGTGTGGAAAAACCACTTTTCGCACTTGTGTTAGTGTTGAAAAACCACTTTTCGAACTTGTGTTAGTGTTGAAAAACCACTTTTCGCACTTGTGTTAGTGCAGGAAACAACTTTTGCCCTTGTATTAGTGTGGAAAACCCAATTTTCGCACTTGTGTTAGTGTTGAAAAACCACTTTTCGCACTTGTGTTAGTGTTGAAAACCCACTTTTCGCACTTGTGTTAGTGTTGAAAAACCACTTTTCGCACTTGTGTTGGTGCAGGAAACCACTTTTGCACTTGTATTAGTGTGGAAAAAACACTTTTCGCACTTGTGTTAGTGTTGAAAAACCACTTTTCGCACTTGTGTTAGTGTTGAAAAACCACTTTTCGCACTTGTGTTGGTGCAGGAAACCACTTTTGCACTTGTATTAGTGTGGAAAAAACACTTTTAGCACTTGTGATAGTGTTGAAAAACCACTTTTCGCACTTGTGTTGGTGTAGAAAAACCACTTTTCGCAATTGTGTTGGTGCAGGAAACCACTTTTGCACTTGTATTAGTGTGGAAAAACCACTTTTCGCACTTGTGTTAGTGTTGAAAAACCACTTTTCGCACTTGTTTTAGTGTTGAAAAACCACTTTTCGCACTTGTGTTAGTGTTGAAAAACCACTTTTCGCACTTGTGTTGGTGCAGGAAACCACTTTTACACTTGTATTAGTGTGGAAAAAACATTTTTGCACTTGTGATAGTGTTGAAAAACCACTTTTGGCACTTTAGTTAGTGTTGAAAAACCACTTTTCGCACTTGTGTTGGTGCAGGCAACCACTTTTGCACTTGTATTAGTGTGGAAAACCCAATTTTCGCACTTGTGTTAGTGTTGAAAAACCACTTTTCGCACTTGTGTTAGTGTTGAAAACCCACTTTTCGCACTTGTGTTAGTGTTGAAAAACCACTTTTCGCACTTGTGTTGGTGCAGGAAACCACTTTTGCACTTGTATTAGTGTGGAAAAAACACTTTTCGCACTTGTGTTAGTGTTGAAAAACCACTTTTCGCACTTGTGTTAGTGTTGAAAACCCACTTTTCGCACTTGTGTTAGTGTTGAAAAACCACTTTTCGCACTTGTGTTGGTGCAGGAAACCTCTTTTGCACTTGTATTAGTGTGGAAAAAACACTTTTCGCACTTGTGTTAGTGTTGAAAAACCACTTTTCGCACTTGTGTTGGTGCAGGAAACCACTTTTGCACTTGTATTAGTGTGGAAAAACCACTTTTCGCACTTGTGTTAGTGTTGAAAAACCACTTTTCGCACTTGTGTTAGTGTTGAAAAACCACTTTTCGAACTTGTGTTAGTGTTGAAAAACCACTTTTCGCACTTGTGTTGGTGCAGGAAACCACTTTTGCACTTGTGATAGTGTTGAAAAACCACTTTTCGCACTTGTGTTAGTGTTGAAAAACCACTTTTCGCACTTGTGTTGGTGCAGGAAACCACTTTTGCACTTGTATTAGTGTGGAAAACCACTTTTCGCACTTGTGTTAGTGTTGAAAAAACACTTTTTGCACTTGTGATAGTGTTGAAAAACCACTTTTCGCACTTGTGTTAGTGTTGAAAAACCACTTTTCGCACTTGTGTTAGTGTTGAAAAACCACTTTTCGCACTTGTGTTAGTGTTGAAAAACCACATTTCGCACTTGTGTTAGTGCAGGAAACCACTTTTGCGCTTGTATTAGTGTGGAAAAAACACTTTTCGCACTTGTGTTAGTGTTGAAAAACCACTTTTCGCACTTGTGTTCGTGTTGAAAAACCACTTTTCGCACTTGTGTTGGTGCAGGAAACCACTTTTGCATTTGTATTAGTGTGGAAAAACCACTTTTCGCACTTGTGTTAGTGTTGAAAAACCACATTTCGCACTTGTGTTAGTGTTGAAAAACCTCTTTTCGCACTTGTGTTGGTGCAGGAAACCACTTTTGCACTTGTATTAGTGTGGAAAAACCACTTTTCGCACTTGTGTTAGTGTTGAAAAACCACTTTTCGCACTTGTGTTAGTGTTGAAAAACCACTTTTCGCACTTGTGTTGGTGCAGGAAACAACTTTTGCCCTTGTATTAGTGTGGAAAACCCAATTTTCGCACTTGTGTCAGTGTTGAAAAACCACTTTTCGCACTTGTGTTAGTGTTGAAAACCCACTTTTCGCACTTGTGTTAGTGTTGAAAAACCACTTTTCGCACTTGTGTTGGTGCAGGAAACCACTTTTGCACTTGTATTAGTGTGGAAAAAACACTTTTCGCACTTGTGTTAGTGTTGAAAAACCACTTTTCGCACTTGTGTTAGTGTTGAAAAACCACTTTTCGCACTTGTGTTGGTGCAGGAAACCACTTTTGCACTTGTATTAGTGTGGAAAAAACACTTTTCGCACTTGTGTTAGTGTTGAAAAACCACTTTTCGCACTTGTGTTAGTGTTGAAAAACCACTTTTCGCACTTGTGTTAGTGTTGAAAAAACACTTTTCGCACTTGTGTTAGTGTTGAAAAACCACTTTTCGCACTTGTGTTAGTGTTGAAAACCCACTTTTCGCACTTGTGTTAGTGTTGAAAAACCACTTTTTGCACTTGTGATAGTGTTGAAAAACCACTTTTCGCACTTGTGTTAGTGTTGAAAAACCACTTTTCGCACTTGTGTTAGTGTTGAAAAACCACATTTCGCACTTGTGTTAGTGCAGGAAACCACTTTTGTGCTTGTATTAGTGTGGAAAAAACACTTTTCGCACTTGTGTTAGTGTTGAAAAACCACTTTTCGCACTTGTGTTCGTGTTGAAAAACCACTTTTCGCACTTGTGTTGGTGCAGGAAACCACTTTTGCATTTGTATTAGTGTGGAAAAACCACTTTTCACACTTGTGTTAGTGTTGAAAAACCACATTTCGCACTTGTGTTAGTGTTGAAAAACCTCTTTTCGCACTTGTGTTGGTGCAGGAAACCACTTTTGCACTTGTATTAGTGTGGAAAAACCACTTTTCGCACTTGTGTTAGTGTTGAAAAACCACTTTTCGCACTTGTGTTAGTGTTGAAAAACCACTTTTCGCACTTGTGTTGGTGCAGGAAACAACTTTTGCCCTTGTATTAGTGTGGAAAACCCAATTTTCGCACTTGTGTTAGTGTTGAAAAACCACTTTTCGCACTTGTGTTAGTGTTGAAAACCCACTTTTCGCACTTGTGTTAGTGTTGAAAAACCACTTTTCGCACTTGTGTTGGTGCAGGAAACCACTTTTGCACTTGTATTAGTGTGGAAAAAACACTTTTCGCACTTGTGTTAGTGTTGAAAAACCACTTTTCGCACTTGTGTTAGTGTTGAAAAACCACTTTTCGCACTTGTGTTGGTGCAGGAAACCACTTTTGCACTTGTATTAGTGTGGAAAAAACACTTTTTGCACTTGTGATAGTGTTGAAAAACCACTTTTCGCACTTGTGTTGGTGTTGAAAAACCACTTTTCGCAATTGTGTTGGTGCAGGAAACCACTTTTGCACTTGTATTAGTGTGGAAAAACCACTTTTCGCACTTGTGTTAGTGTTGAAAAACCACTTTACGCACTTGTGTTAGTGTTGAAAAACCACTTTTCGCACTTGTGTTAGTGTTGAAAAACCACTTTTCGCACTTGTGTTGGTGCAGGAAACCACTTTTACACTTGTATGAGTGTGGAAAAAACATTTTTGCACTTGTGATAGTGTTGAAAAACCACTTTTGGCACTTTAGTTAGTGTTGAAAAACCACTTTTCGCACTTGTGTTGGTGCAGGCAACCACTTTTGCACTTGTATTAGTGTGGAAAAACCACTTTTCGCACTTGTGTTAGTGTTGAAAAACCACTTTTCGCACTTGTGTTAGTGTTGAAAAACCACTTTTCGCACTTGTGTTGGTGCAGGAAACAACTTTTGCCCTTGTATTAGTGTGGAAAACCCAATTTTCGCACTTGTGTTAGTGTTGAAAAACCACTTTTCGCACTTGTGTTAGTGTTGAAAACCCACTTTTCGCACTTGTGTTAGTGTTGAAAAACCACTTTTCGCACTTGTGTTGGTGCAGGAAACCACTTTTGCACTTGTATTAGTGTGGAAAAAACACTTTTCGCACTTGTGTTAGTGTTGAAAAACCACTTTTCGCACTTGTGTTAGTGTTGAAAAACCACTTTTCGCACTTGTGTTGGTGCAGGAAACCACTTTTGCACTTGTATTAGTGTGGAAAAAACACTTTTTGCACTTGTGATAGTGTTGAAAAACCACTTTTCGCACTTGTGTTGGTGTTGAAAAACCACTTTTCGCAATTGTGTTGGTGCAGGAAACCACTTTTGCACTTGTATTAGTGTGGAAAAACCACTTTTCGCACTTGTGTTAGTGTTGAAAAACCACTTTACGCACTTGTGTTAGTGTTGAAAAACCACTTTTCGCACTTGTGTTGGTGCAGGAAACCACTTTTACACTTGTATGAGTGTGGAAAAAACATTTTTGCACTTGTGATAGTGTTGAAAAACCACTTTTGGCACTTTAGTTAGTGTTGAAAAACCACTTTTCGCACTTGTGTTGGTGCAGGCAACCACTTTTGCACTTGTATTAGTGTGGAAAACCCAATTTTCGCACTTGTGTTAGTGTTGAAAAACCACTTTTCGCACTTGTGTTAGTGTTGAAAACCCACTTTTCGCACTTGTGTTAGTGTTGAAAAACCACTTTTCGCACTTGTGTTGGTGCAGGAAACCACTTTTGCACTTGTATTAGTGTGGAAAAAACACTTTTCGCACTTGTGTTAGTGTTGAAAAACCACTTTTCGCACTTGTGTTAGTGTTGAAAACCCACTTTTCGCACTTGTGTTAGTGTTGAAAAACCACTTTTCGCACTTGTGTTGGTGCAGGAAACCACTTTTGCACTTGTATTAGTGTGGAAAAAACACTTTTCGCACTTGTGTTAGTGTTGAAAAACCACTTTTCGCACTTGTTAGTGTTGAAAAACCACTTTTCGCACTTGTGTTGGTGCAGGAAACCACTTTTGCACTTGTATTAGTGTGGAAAAAACACTTTTTGCACTTGTGATAGTGTTGAAAAACCACTTTTCGCACTTGTGTTGGTGTTGAAAAACCACTTTTCGCACTTGTGTTGGTGCAGGAAACCACTTTTGCACTTGTATTAGTGTGGAAAAACCACTTTTCGCACTTGTGTTAGTGTTGAAAAACCAATTTTCGCACTTGTGTTAGTGTTGAAAAACCACTTTTCGCACTTGTGTTAGTGTTGAAAAACCACTTTTCGCACTTGTGTTGGTGCAGGAAACAACTTTTGCCCTTGTATTAGTGTGGAAAACCCAATTTTCGCACTTGTGTTAGTGTTGAAAAACCACTTTTCGCACTTGTGTTAGTGTTGAAAACCCACTTTTCGCACTTGTGTTAGTGTTGAAAAACCACTTTTCGCACTTGTGTTGGTGCAGGAAACCACTTTTGCACTTGTATTAGTGTGGAAAAAACACTTTTCGCACTTGTGTTAGTGTTGAAAAACCACTTTTCGCACTTGAGTTAGTGTTGAAAAACCACTTTTCGCACTTGTGTTGGTGCAGGAAACCACTTTTGCACTTGTATTAGTGTGGAAAAAACACTTTTTGCACTTGTGATAGTGTTGAAAAACCACTTTTCACACTTGTGTTGGTGTTGAAAAACCACTTTTCGCACTTGTGTTGGTGCAGGAAACCACTTTTGCACTTGTATTAGTGTGGAAAAACCACTTTTCGCACTTGTGTTAGTGTTGAAAAACCACTTTTCGCACTTGTGTTAGTGTTGAAAAACCACTTTTCGCACTTGTGTTAGTGTTGAAAAACCACTTTTCGCACTTGTGTTGGTGCAGGAAACCACTTTTCGCACTTGTGTTGGTGCAGGAAACCACTTTTACACTTGTATTAGTGTGGAAAAAACACTTTTTGCACTTGTGATAGTGTTGAAAAACCACTTTTGGCACTTTAGTTAGTGTTGAAAAACCACTTTTCGCACTTGTGTTGGTGCAGGCAACCACTTTTGCACTTGTATTAGTGTGGAAAACCCAATTTTCGCACTTGTGTTAGTGTTGAAAACCCACTTTTCGCACTTGTGTTAGTGTTGAAAAACCACTTTTCGCACTTGTGTTGGTGCAGGAAACCACTTTTGCACTTGTATTAGTGTGGAAAAAACACTTTTCGCACTTGTGTTAGTGTTGAAAAACCACTTTTCGCAGTTGTGTTAGTGTTGAAAAACCACTTTTCGCACTTGTGTTGGTGCAGGAAACCACTTTTGCACTTGTATTAGTGTGGAAAACCCAATTTTCGCACTTGTGTTAGTGTTGAAAACCCACTTTTCGCACTTGTGTTAGTGTTGAAAAACCACTTTTCGCACTTGTGTTGGTGCAGGAAACCACTTTTGCACTTGTATTAGTGTGGAAAAAACACTTTTCGCACTTGTGTTAGTGTTGAAAAACCACTTTTCGCAGTTGTGTTAGTGTTGAAAAACCACTTTTCGCACTTGTGTTGGTGCAGGAAACCACTTTTGCACTTGTATTAGTGTGGAAAAAACACTTTTCGCACTTGTGTTAGTGTTGAAAAACCACTTTTCGCACTTGTGTTAGTGTTGAAAAAACACTTTTCGCACTTGTGTTGGTGCAAGAAACCACTTTTGCACTTGTATTAGTGTGGAAAACCACTTTTCGCACTTGTGTTAGTGTTGAAAAACCACTTTTTGCACTTGTGATAGTGTTGAAAAACCACTTTTCGCACTTGTGTTAGTGTTGAAAAACCACTTTTCGCACTTGTGTTAGTGTTGAAAAACCACATTTCGCACTTGTGTTAGTGCAGGAAACCACTTTTGCGCTTGTATTAGTGTGGAAAAAACACTTTTCGCACTTGTGTTAGTGTTGAAAAACCACTTTTCGCACTTGTGTTGGTGCAGGAAACCACTTTTGCATTTGTATTAGTGTGGAAAAACCACTTTTCGCACTTGTGTTAGTGTTGAAAAACCACTTTTCGCACTTGTGTTAGTGTTGAAAAACCACTTTTCGCACTTGTGTTGGTGCAGGAAACAACTTTTGCCCTTGTATTAGTGTGGAAAAAACACTTTTTGCACTTGTGATAGTGTTGAAAAACCACATTTCGCACTTGTGTTAGTGTTGAAAAACCTCTTTTCGCACTTGTGTTGGTGCAGGAAACCACTTTTGCACTTGTATTAGTGTGGAAAAACCACTTTTCGCACTTGTGTTAGTGTTGAAAAACCACTTTTCGCACTTGTGTTAGTGTTGAAAAACCACTTTTCGCACTTGTGTTAGTGCAGGAAACAACTTTTGCCCTTGTATTAGTGTGGAAAACCCAATTTTCGCACTTGTGTTAGTGTTGAAAAACCACTTTTCGCACTTGTGTTAGTGTTGAAAACCCACTTTTCGCACTTGTGTTAGTGTTGAAAAACCACTTTTCGCACTTGTGTTGGTGCAGGAAACCACTTTTGCACTTGTATTAGTGTGGAAAAAACACTTTTCGCACTTGTGTTAGTGTTGAAAAACCACTTTTCGCACTTGTGTTAGTGTTGAAAAACCACTTTTCGCACTTGTGTTGGTGCAGGAAACCACTTTTGCACTTGTATTAGTGTGGAAAAAACACTTTTAGCACTTGTGATAGTGTTGAAAAACCACTTTTCGCACTTGTGTTGGTGTTGAAAAACCACTTTTCGCAATTGTGTTGGTGCAGGAAACCACTTTTGCACTTGTATTAGTGTGGAAAAACCACTTTTCGCACTTGTGTTAGTGTTGAAAAACCACTTTTCGCACTTGTGTTAGTGTTGAAAAACCACTTTTCGCACTTGTGTTGGTGTTGAAAAACCACTTTTCGCAATTGTGTTGGTGCAGGAAACCACTTTTGCACTTGTATTAGTGTGGAAAAACCACTTTTCGCACTTGTGTTAGTGTTGAAAAACCACTTTTCGCACTTGTGTTAGTGTTGAAAAACCACTTTTCGCACTTGTGTTGGTGCAGGAAACCACTTTTACACTTGTATTAGTGTGGAAAAAACATTTTTGCACTTGTGATAGTGTTGAAAAACCACTTTTGGCACTTTAGTTAGTGTTGAAAAACCACTTTTCGCACTTGTGTTGGTGCAGGCAACCACTTTTGCACTTGTATTAGTGTGGAAAACCCAATTTTCGCACTTGTGTTAGTGTTGAAAAACCACTTTTCGCACTTGTGTTAGTGTTGAAAACCCACTTTTCGCACTTGTGTTAGTGTTGAAAAACCACTTTTCGCACTTGTGTTGGTGCAGGAAACCACTTTTGCACTTGTATTAGTGTGGAAAAAACACTTTTCGCACTTGTGTTAGTGTTGAAAAACCACTTTTCGCACTTGTGTTAGTGTTGAAAACCCACTTTTCGCACTTGTGTTAGTGTTGAAAAACCACTTTTCGCACTTGTGTTGGTGCAGGAAACCTCTTTTGCACTTGTATTAGTGTGGAAAAAACACTTTTCGCACTTGTGTTAGTGTTGAAAAACCACTTTTCGCACTTGTGTTGGTGCAGGAAACCACTTTTGCACTTGTATTAGTGTGGAAAAACCACTTTTCGCACTTGTGTTAGTGTTGAAAAACCACTTTTCGCACTTGTGTTAGTGTTGAAAAACCACTTTTCGAACTTGTGTTAGTGTTGAAAAACCACTTTTCGCACTTGTGTTGGTGCAGGAAACCACTTTTGCACTTGTGATAGTGTTGAAAAAACACTTTTCGCACTTGTGTTAGTGTTGAAAAACCACTTTTCGCACTTGTGTTGGTGCAGGAAACCACTTTTGCACTTGTATTAGTGTGGAAAAACCACTTTTCGCATTTGTGTTAGTGTTGAAAAACCACTTTTCGCACTTGTGTTGGTGCAGGAAACCACTTTTGCACTTGTATTAGTGTGGAAAAAACACTTTTTGCACTTGTGATAGTGTTGAAAAACCACTTTTCGCACTTGTGTTAGTGTTGAAAAGCCACTTTTCGCACTTGTGTTGGTGCAGGAAACCACGTTTGCACTTGTATTCGTGTGGAAAAACCACTTTTCGCACTTGTGTTAGTGTTGAAAAACCACTTTTCGCACTTGTGTTAGTGTTGAAAAACCACTTTTCGCACTTGTGTTAGTGTTGAAAAACCACTTTTCGCACTTGTGTTAGTGTTGAAAAACCACTTTTCGCACTTGTGTTGGTGCAGAAAACCACTTTTCGCACTTGTGTTGGTGCAGGAAACCACTTTTGCACTTGTATTAGTGTGGAAAACCCAATTTTCGCACTTGTGTTAGTGTTGAAAAACCACTTTTCGCACTTGTGTTAGTGTTGAAAACCCACTTTTCGCACTTGTGTTAGTGTTGAAAAACCACTTTTCGCACTTGTGTTGGTGCAGGAAACCACTTTTGCACTTGTATTAGTGTGGAAAAAACACTTTTCGCACTTGTGTTAGTGTTGAAAAACCACTTTTCGCACTTGTGTTAGTGTTGAAAAACCACTTTTCGCACTTGTGTTGGTGCAGGAAACCACTTTTGCACTTGTATTAGTGTGGAAAACCACTTTTCGCACTTGTGTTAGTGTTGAAAAACCACTTTTTGCACTTGTGATAGTGTTGAAAAACCACTTTTCGCACTTGTGTTAGTGTTGAAAAACCACTTTTCGCACTTGTGTTAGTGTTGAAAAACCACATTTCGCACTTGTGTTAGTGCAGGAAACCACTTTTGCGCTTGTATTAGTGTGGAAAAAACACTTTTCGCACTTGTGTTAGTGTTGAAAAACCACTTTTCGCACTTGTGTTCGTGTTGAAAAACCACTTTTCGCACTTGTGTTGGTGCAGGAAACCACTTTTGCATTTGTATTAGTGTGGAAAAACCACTTTTCGCACTTGTGTTAGTGTTGAAAAACCACATTTCGCACTTGTGTTAGTGTTGAAAAACCTCTTTTCGCACTTGTGTTGGTGCAGGAAACAACTTTTGCCCTTGTATTAGTGTGGAAAACCCAATTTTCGCACTTGTGTTAGTGTTGAAAAACCACTTTTCGCACTTGTGTTAGTGTTGAAAACCCACTTTTCGCACTTGTGTTAGTGTTGAAAAACCACTTTTCGCACTTGTGTTGGTGCAGGAAACCACTTTTGCACTTGTATTAGTGTGGAAAAAACACTTTTCGCACTTGTGTTAGTGTTGAAAAACCACTTTTCGCACTTGTGTTAGTGTTGAAAAACCACTTTTCGCACTTGTGTTGGTGCAGGAAACCACTTTTGCACTTGTATTAGTGTGGAAAAAACAATTTTTGCACTTGTGATAGTGTTGAAAAACCACTTTTCGCACTTGTGTTGGTGTTGAAAAACCACTTTTCGCAATTGTGTTGGTGCAGGAAACCACTTTTGCACTTGTATTAGTGTGGAAAAACCACTTTTCGCACTTGTGTTAGTGTTGAAAAACCACTTTTCGCACTTGTGTTAGTGTTGAAAAACCACTTTTCACACTTGTGTTAGTGTTGAAAAACCACTTTTCGCACTTGTGTTGGTGCAGGAAACCACTTTTACACTTGTATTAGTGTGGAAAAAACATTTTTGCACTTGTGATAGTGTTGAAAAACCACTTTTGGCACTTTAGTTAGTGTTGAAAAACCACTTTTCGCACTTGTGTTGGTGCAGGCAACCACTTTTGCACTTGTATTAGTGTGGAAAACCCAATTTTCGCACTTGTGTTAGTGTTGAAAAACCACTTTTCGCACTTGTGTTAGTGTTGAAAACCCACTTTTCGCACTTGTGTTAGTGTTGAAAAACCACTTTTCGCACTTGTGTTGGTGCAGGAAACCACTTTTGCACTTGTATTAGTGTGGAAAAAACACTTTTCGCACTTGTGTTAGTGTTGAAAAACCACTTTTCGCACTTGTGTTAGTGTTGAAAACCCACTTTTCGCACTTGTGTTAGTGTTGAAAAACCACTTTTCGCACTTGTGTTGGTGCAGGAAACCACTTTTGCACTTGTATTAGTGTGGAAAAAACACTTTTCGCACTTGTGTTAGTGTTGAAAAACCACTTTTCGCACTTGTGTTAGTGTTGAAAAACCACTTTTCGCACTTGTGTTGGTGCAGGAAACCACTTTTGCACTTGTATTAGTGTGGAAAAAACACTTTTTGCACTTGTGATAGTGTTGAAAAACCACTTTTCGCACTTGTGTTGGTGTTGAAAAACCACTTTTCGCACTTGTGTTGGTGCAGGAAACCACTTTTGCACTTGTATTAGTGTGGAAAAACCACTTTTCGCACTTGTGTTAGTGTTGAAAAACCACTTTTCGCACTTGTGTTAGTGTTGAAAAACCACTTTTCGCACTTGTGTTGGTGCAGGAAACCACTTTTGCACTTGTATTAGTGTGGAAAAACCACTTTTCGCACTTGTGTTAGTGTTGAAAAACCACTTTTCGCACTTGTGTTAGTGTTGAAAAACCACTTTTCGAACTTGTGTTAGTGTTGAAAAACCACTTTTCGCACTTGTGTTGGTGCAGGAAACCACTTTTGCACTTGTGATAGTGTTGAAAAAACACTTTTCGCACTTGTGTTAGTGTTGAAAAACCACTTTTCGCACTTGTGTTGGTGCAGGAAACCACTTTTGCACTTGTATTAGTGTGGAAAAACCACTTTTCGCATTTGTGTTAGTGTTGAAAAACCACTTTTCGCACTTGTGTTAGTGTTGAAAAACCACTTTTCGCACTTGTGTTAGTGTTGAAAAACCACTTTTCGCACTTGTGTTGGTGCAGGAAACCACTTTTGCACTTGTATTAGTGTGAAAAAAACACTTTTTGGACTTGTGATAGTGTTGAAAA
Source organism: Myxine glutinosa (assembly GCF_964187855.1). NCBI lineage: Eukaryota > Metazoa > Chordata > Myxini > Myxiniformes > Myxinidae > Myxine > Myxine glutinosa. The sequence continues at coordinate 91,289 of NW_027617190.1, read as the reverse complement.
ACCACTTTTCGCACTTGTGTTAGTGTTGAAAAACCACTTTTTGCACTTGTGTTGGTGCAGGAAACCACTTTTGCACTTGTATTAGTGTGGAAAACCACTTTTCGCACTTGTGTTAGTGTTGAAAAACCACTTTTTGCACTTGTGATAGTGTTGAAAAACCACTTTTCGCACTTGTGTTAGTGTTGAAAAACCACTTTTCGCACTTGTGTTAGTGTTGAAAACCCACTTTTCGCACTTGTGTTAGTGTTGAAAAACCACTTTTCGCACTTGTGTTGGTGCAGGAAACCACTTTTGCACTTGTATTAGTGTGGAAAAAACACTTTTCGCACTTGTGTTAGTGTTGAAAAACCACTTTTCGCACTTGTGTTGGTGCAGGAAACCACTTTTGCACTTGTATTAGTGTGGAAAACCACTTTTCGCACTTGTGTTAGTGTTGAAAAACCACTTTTTGCACTTGTGATAGTGTTGAAAAACCACTTTTCGCACTTGTGTTAGTGTTGAAAAACCACTTTTCGCACTTGTGTTAGTGTTGAAAAACCACATTTCGCACTTGTGTTAGTGCAGGAAACCACTTTTGCGCTTGTATTAGTGTGGAAAAAACACTTTTCGCACTTGTGTTAGTGTTGAAAAACCACTTTTCGCACTTGTGTTCGTGTTGAAAAACCACTTTTCGCACTTGTGTTGGTGCAGGAAACCACTTTTGCATTTGTATTAGTGTGGAAAAACCACTTTTCGCACTTGTGTTAGTGTTGAAAAACCACATTTCGCACTTGTGTTAGTGTTGAAAAACCTCTTTTCGCACTTGTGTTGGTGCAGGAAACCACTTTTGCACTTGTATTAGTGTGGAAAAACCACTTTTCGCACTTGTGTTAGTGTTGAAAAACCACTTTTCGCACTTGTGTTAGTGTTGAAAAACCACTTTTCGCACTTGTGTTGGTGCAGGAAACAACTTTTGCCCTTGTATTAGTGTGGAAAACCCAATTTTCGCACTTGTGTTAGTGTTGAAAAACCACTTTTCGCACTTGTGTTAGTGTTGAAAACCCACTTTTCGCACTTGTGTTAGTGTTGAAAAACCACTTTTCGCACTTGTGTTGGTGCAGGAAACCACTTTTGCACTTGTATTAGTGTGGAAAAAACACTTTTCGCACTTGTGTTAGTGTTGAAAAACCACTTTTCGCACTTGTGTTAGTGTTGAAAAACCACTTTTCGCACTTGTGTTGGTGCAGGAAACCACTTTTGCACTTGTATTAGTGTGGAAAAAACAATTTTTGCACTTGTGATAGTGTTGAAAAACCACTTTTCGCACTTGTGTTGGTGTTGAAAAACCACTTTTCGCAATTGTGTTGGTGCAGGAAACCACTTTTGCACTTGTATTAGTGTGGAAAAACCACTTTTCGCACTTGTGTTAGTGTTGAAAAACCACTTTTCGCACTTGTGTTAGTGTTGAAAAACCACTTTTCACACTTGTGTTAGTGTTGAAAAACCACTTTTCGCACTTGTGTTGGTGCAGGAAACCACTTTTACACTTGTATTAGTGTGGAAAAAACATTTTTGCACTTGTGATAGTGTTGAAAAACCACTTTTGGCACTTTAGTTAGTGTTGAAAAACCACTTTTCGCACTTGTGTTGGTGCAGGCAACCACTTTTGCACTTGTATTAGTGTGGAAAACCCAATTTTCGCACTTGTGTTAGTGTTGAAAAACCACTTTTCGCACTTGTGTTAGTGTTGAAAACCCACTTTTCGCACTTGTGTTAGTGTTGAAAAACCACTTTTCGCACTTGTGTTGGTGCAGGAAACCACTTTTGCACTTGTATTAGTGTGGAAAAAACACTTTTCGCACTTGTGTTAGTGTTGAAAAACCACTTTTCGCACTTGTGTTAGTGTTGAAAACCCACTTTTCGCACTTGTGTTAGTGTTGAAAAACCACTTTTCGCACTTGTGTTGGTGCAGGAAACCACTTTTGCACTTGTATTAGTGTGGAAAAAACACTTTTCGCACTTGTGTTAGTGTTGAAAAACCACTTTTCGCACTTGTGTTAGTGTTGAAAAACCACTTTTCGCACTTGTGTTGGTGCAGGAAACCACTTTTGCACTTGTATTAGTGTGGAAAAAACACTTTTTGCACTTGTGATAGTGTTGAAAAACCACTTTTCGCACTTGTGTTGGTGTTGAAAAACCACTTTTCGCACTTGTGTTGGTGCAGGAAACCACTTTTGCACTTGTATTAGTGTGGAAAAACCACTTTTCGCACTTGTGTTAGTGTTGAAAAACCACTTTTCGCACTTGTGTTAGTGTTGAAAAACCACTTTTCGCACTTGTGTTGGTGCAGGAAACCACTTTTGCACTTGTATTAGTGTGGAAAAACCACTTTTCGCACTTGTGTTAGTGTTGAAAAACCACTTTTCGCACTTGTGTTAGTGTTGAAAAACCACTTTTCGAACTTGTGTTAGTGTTGAAAAACCACTTTTCGCACTTGTGTTGGTGCAGGAAACCACTTTTGCACTTGTGATAGTGTTGAAAAAACACTTTTCGCACTTGTGTTAGTGTTGAAAAACCACTTTTCGCACTTGTGTTGGTGCAGGAAACCACTTTTGCACTTGTATTAGTGTGGAAAAACCACTTTTCGCATTTGTGTTAGTGTTGAAAAACCACTTTTCGCACTTGTGTTAGTGTTGAAAAACCACTTTTCGCACTTGTGTTAGTGTTGAAAAACCACTTTTCGCACTTGTGTTGGTGCAGGAAACCACTTTTGCACTTGTATTAGTGTGAAAAAAACACTTTTTGGACTTGTGATAGTGTTGAAAAACCACTTTTCGCACTTGTGTTAGTGTTGAAAAACCACTTTTTGCACTTGTGTTGGTGCAGGAAACCACTTTTGCACTTGTATTAGTGTGGAAAACCACTTTTCGCACTTGTGTTAGTGTTGAAAAACCACTTTTTGCACTTGTGATAGTGTTGAAAAACCACTTTTCGCACTTGTGTTAGTGTTGAAAAACCACTTTTCGCACTTGTGTTAGTGTTGAAAACCCACTTTTCGCACTTGTGTTAGTGTTGAAAAACCACTTTTCGCACTTGTGTTGGTGCAGGAAACCACTTTTGCACTTGTATTAGTGTGGAAAAAACACTTTTCGCACTTGTGTTAGTGTTGAAAAACCACTTTTCGCACTTGTGTTAGTGTTGAAAACCCACTTTTCGCACTTGTGTTAGTGTTGAAAAACCACTTTTCGCACTTGTGTTGGTGCAGGAAACCTCTTTTGCACTTGTATTAGTGTGGAAAAAACACTTTTCGCACTTGTGTTAGTGTTGAAAAACCACTTTTCGCACTTGTGTTGGTGCAGGAAACCACTTTTGCACTTGTATTAGTGTGGAAAAACCACTTTTCGCACTTGTGTTAGTGTTGAAAAACCACTTTTCGCACTTGTGTTAGTGTTGAAAAACCACTTTTCGAACTTGTGTTAGTGTTGAAAAACCACTTTTCGCACTTGTGTTGGTGCAGGAAACCACTTTTGCACTTGTGATAGTGTTGAAAAACCACTTTTCGCACTTGTGTTAGTGTTGAAAAACCACTTTTCGCACTTGTGTTGGTGCAGGAAACCACTTTTGCACTTGTATTTGTGTGGAAAACCACTTTTCGCACTTGTGTTAGTGTTGAAAAACCACTTTTTGCACTTGTGATAGTGTTGAAAAACCACTTTTCGCACTTGTGTTAGTGTTGAAAAACCACTTTTCGCACTTGTGTTCGTGTTGAAAAACCACATTTCGCACTTGTGTTAGTGCAGGAAACCACTTTTGCGCTTGTATTAGTGTGGAAAAAACACTTTTCGCACTTGTGTTAGTGTTGAAAAACCACTTTTCGCACTTGTGTTCGTGTTGAAAAACCACTTTTCGCACTTGTGTTGGTGCAGGAAACCACTTTTGCATTTGTATTAGTGTGGAAAAACCACTTTTCGCACTTGTGTTAGTGTTGAAAAACCACATTTCGCACTTGTGTTAGTGTTGAAAAACCTCTTTTCGCACTTGTGTTGGTGCAGGAAACCACTTTTGCACTTGTATTAGTGTGGAAAAACCACTTTTCGCACTTGTGTTAGTGTTGAAAAACCACTTTTCGCACTTGTGTTAGTGTTGAAAAACCACTTTTCGCACTTGTGTTGGTGCAGGAAACAACTTTTGCCCTTGTATTAGTGTGGAAAACCCAATTTTCGCACTTGTGTCAGTGTTGAAAAACCACTTTTCGCACTTGTGTTAGTGTTGAAAACCCACTTTTCGCACTTGTGTTAGTGTTGAAAAACCACTTTTCGCACTTGTGTTGGTGCAGGAAACCACTTTTGCACTTGTATTAGTGTGGAAAAAACACTTTTCGCACTTGTGTTAGTGTTGAAAAACCACTTTTCGCACTTGTGTTAGTGTTGAAAAACCACTTTTCGCACTTGTGTTGGTGCAGGAAACCACTTTTGCACTTGTATTAGTGTGGAAAAAACACTTTTCGCACTTGTGTTAGTGTTGAAAAACCACTTTTCGCACTTGTGTTAGTGTTGAAAAACCACTTTTCGCACTTGTGTTAGTGTTGAAAAAACACTTTTCGCACTTGTGTTAGTGTTGAAAAACCACTTTTCGCACTTGTGTTAGTGTTGAAAACCCACTTTTCGCACTTGTGTTAGTGTTGAAAAACCACTTTTTGCACTTGTGATAGTGTTGAAAAACCACTTTTCGCACTTGTGTTAGTGTTGAAAAACCACTTTTCGCACTTGTGTTAGTGTTGAAAAACCACATTTCGCACTTGTGTTAGTGCAGGAAACCACTTTTGCGCTTGTATTAGTGTGGAAAAAACACTTTTCGCACTTGTGTTAGTGTTGAAAAACCACTTTTCGCACTTGTGTTCGTGTTGAAAAACCACTTTTCGCACTTGTGTTGGTGCAGGAAACCACTTTTGCATTTGTATTAGTGTGGAAAAACCACTTTTCGCACTTGTGTTAGTGTTGAAAAACCACATTTCGCACTTGTGTTAGTGTTGAAAAACCTCTTTTCGCACTTGTGTTGGTGCAGGAAACCACTTTTGCACTTGTATTAGTGTGGAAAAACCACTTTTCGCACTTGTGTTAGTGTTGAAAAACCACTTTTCGCACTTGTGTTAGTGTTGAAAAACCACTTTTCGCACTTGTGTTGGTGCAGGAAACAACTTTTGCCCTTGTATTAGTGTGGAAAACCCAATTTTCGCACTTGTGTTAGTGTTGAAAAACCACTTTTCGCACTTGTGTTAGTGTTGAAAACCCACTTTTCGCACTTGTGTTAGTGTTGAAAAACCACTTTTCGCACTTGTGTTGGTGCAGGAAACCACTTTTGCACTTGTATTAGTGTGGAAAAAACACTTTTCGCACTTGTGTTAGTGTTGAAAAACCACTTTTCGCACTTGTGTTAGTGTTGAAAAACCACTTTTCGCACTTGTGTTGGTGCAGGAAACCACTTTTGCACTTGTATTAGTGTGGAAAAACCACTTTTCGCACTTGTGTTAGTGTTGAAAAAACACTTTTCGCACTTGTGATAGTGTTGAAAAACCACTTTTCGCACTTGTGTTGGTGTTGAAAAACCACTTTTCGCAATTGTGTTGGTGCAGGAAACCACTTTTGCACTTGTATTAGTGTGGAAAAACCACTTTTCGCACTTGTGTTAGTGTTGAAAAACCACTTTTCGCACTTGTGTTAGTGTTGAAAAACCACTTTTCGCACTTGTGTTAGTGTTGAAAAACCACTTTTCGCACTTGTGTTGGTGCAGGAAACCACTTTTACACTTGTATGAGTGTGGAAAAAACATTTTTGCACTTGTGATAGTGTTGAAAAACCACTTTTGGCACTTTAGTTAGTGTTGAAAAACCACTTTTCGCACTTGTGTTGGTGCAGGCAACCACTTTTGCACTTGTATTAGTGTGGAAAACCCAATTTTCGCACTTGTGTTAGTGTTGAAAAACCACTTTTCGCACTTGTGTTAGTGTTGAAAACCCACTTTTCGCACTTGTGTTAGTGTTGAAAAACTACTTTTCGCACTTGTGTTGGTGCAGGAAACCACTTTTGCACTTGTATTAGTGTGGAAAAAACACTTTTCGCACTTGTGTTAGTGTTGAAAAACCACTTTTCGCACTTGTGTTAGTGTTGAAAACCCACTTTTCGCACTTGTGTTAGTGTTGAAAAACCACTTTTCGCACTTGTGTTGGTGCAGGAAACCACTTTTGCACTTGTATTAGTGTGGAAAAAACACTTTTCGCACTTGTGTTAGTGTTGAAAAACCACTTTTCGCACTTGTTAGTGTTGAAAAACCACTTTTCGCACTTGTGTTGGTGCAGGAAACCACTTTTGCACTTGTATTAGTGTGGAAAAAACACTTTTTGCACTTGTGATAGTGTTGAAAAACCACTTTTCGCACTTGTGTTGGTGTTGAAAAACCACTTTTCGCACTTGTGTTGGTGCAGGAAACCACTTTTGCACTTGTATTAGTGTGGAAAAACCACTTTTCGCACTTGTGTTAGTGTTGAAAAACCAATTTTCGCACTTGTGTTAGTGTTGAAAAACCACTTTTCGCACTTGTGTTAGTGTTGAAAAACCACTTTTCGCACTTGTGTTGGTGCAGGAAACAACTTTTGCCCTTGTATTAGTGTGGAAAACCCAATTTTCGCACTTGTGTTAGTGTTGAAAAACCACTTTTCGCACTTGTGTTAGTGTTGAAAACCCACTTTTCGCACTTGTGTTAGTGTTGAAAAACCACTTTTCGCACTTGTGTTGGTGCAGGAAACCACTTTTGCACTTGTATTAGTGTGGAAAAAACACTTTTCGCACTTGTGTTAGTGTTGAAAAACCACTTTTCGCACTTGAGTTAGTGTTGAAAAACCACTTTTCGCACTTGTGTTGGTGCAGGAAACCACTTTTGCACTTGTATTAGTGTGGAAAAAACACTTTTTGCACTTGTGATAGTGTTGAAAAACCACTTTTCGCACTTGTGTTGGTGTTGAAAAACCACTTTTCGCACTTGTGTTGGTGCAGGAAACCACTTTTGCACTTGTATTAGTGTGGAAAAACCACTTTTCGCACTTGTGTTAGTGTTGAAAAACCACTTTTCGCACTTGTGTTAGTGTTGAAAAACCACTTTTCGCACTTGTGTTAGTGTTGAAAAACCACTTTTCGCACTTGTGTTGGTGCAGGAAACCACTTTTCGCACTTGTGTTGGTGCAGGAAACCACTTTTACACTTGTATTAGTGTGGAAAAAACACTTTTTGCACTTGTGATAGTGTTGAAAAACCACTTTTGGCACTTTAGTTAGTGTTGAAAAACCACTTTTCGCACTTGTGTTGGTGCAGGCAACCACTTTTGCACTTGTATTAGTGTGGAAAACCCAATTTTCGCACTTGTGTTAGTGTTGAAAACCCACTTTTCGCACTTGTGTTAGTGTTGAAAAACCACTTTTCGCACTTGTGTTGGTGCAGGAAACCACTTTTGCACTTGTATTAGTGTGGAAAAAACACTTTTCGCACTTGTGTTAGTGTTGAAAAACCACTTTTCGCAGTTGTGTTAGTGTTGAAAAACCACTTTTCGCACTTGTGTTGGTGCAGGAAACCACTTTTGCACTTGTATTAGTGTGGAAAACCCAATTTTCGCACTTGTGTTAGTGTTGAAAACCCACTTTTCGCACTTGTGTTAGTGTTGAAAAACCACTTTTCGCACTTGTGTTGGTGCAGGAAACCACTTTTGCACTTGTATTAGTGTGGAAAAAACACTTTTCGCACTTGTGTTAGTGTTGAAAAACCACTTTTCGCAGTTGTGTTGGTGCAGGCAACCACTTTTGCACTTGTATTAGTGTGGAAAACCCAATTTTCGCACTTGTGTTAGTGTTGAAAACCCACTTTTCGCACTTGTGTTAGTGTTGAAAAACCACTTTTCGCACTTGTGTTGGTGCAGGAAACCACTTTTGCACTTGTGATAGTGTTGAAAAACCACTTTTGGCACTTTAGTTAGTGTTGAAAAACCACTTTTCGCACTTGTGTTGGTGCAGGCAACCACTTTTGCACTTGTATTAGTGTGGAAAACCCAATTTTCGCACTTGTGTTAGTGTTGAAAACCCACTTTTCGCACTTGTGTTAGTGTTGAAAAACCACTTTTCGCACTTGTGTTGGTGCAGGAAACCACTTTTGCACTTGTATTAGTGTGGAAAAAACACTTTTCGCACTTGTGTTAGTGTTGAAAAACCACTTTTCGCAGTTGTGTTAGTGTTGAAAAACCACTTTTCGCACTTGTGTTGGTGCAGGAAACCACTTTTGCACTTGTATTAGTGTGGAAAACCCAATTTTCGCACTTGTGTTAGTGTTGAAAACCCACTTTTCGCACTTGTGTTAGTGTTGAAAAACCACTTTTCGCACTTGTGTTGGTGCAGGAAACCACTTTTGCACTTGTATTAGTGTGGAAAAAACACTTTTCGCACTTGTGTTAGTGTTGAAAAACCACTTTTCGCAGTTGTGTTAGTGTTGAAAAACCACTTTTCGCACTTGTGTTGGTGCAGGAAACCACTTTTGCACTTGTATTAGTGTGGAAAAAACACTTTTCGCACTTGTGTTAGTGTTGAAAAACCACTTTTCGCACTTGTGTTAGTGTTGAAAAACCACTTTTCGCACTTGTGTTGGTGCAAGAAACCACTTTTGCACTTGTATTAGTGTGAAAAAAACACTTTTTGGACTTGTGATAGTGTTGAAAAACCACTTTTTGCACTTGTGTTAGTGTTGAAAAACCACTTTTCGCACTTGTGTTGGTGCAGGAAACCACTTTTGCACTTGTATTAGTGTGGAAAACCACTTTTCGCACTTGTGTTAGTGTTGAAAAACCACTTTTTGCACTTGTGATAGTGTTGAAAAACCACTTTTCGCACTTGTGTTAGTGTTGAAAAACCACTTTTCGCACTTGTGTTAGTGTTGAAAAACCACATTTCGCACTTGTGTTAGTGCAGGAAACCACTTTTGCGCTTGTATTAGTGTGGAAAAAACACTTTTCGCACTTGTGTTAGTGTTGAAAAACCACTTTTCGCACTTGTGTTGGTGCAGGAAACCACTTTTGCATTTGTATTAGTGTGGAAAAACCACTTTTCGCACTTGTGTTAGTGTTGAAAAACCACTTTTCGCACTTGTGTTAGTGTTGAAAAACCACTTTTCGCACTTGTGTTGGTGCAGGAAACAACTTTTGCCCTTGTATTAGTGTGGAAAAAACACTTTTTGCACTTGTGATAGTGTTGAAAAACCACATTTCGCACTTGTGTTAGTGTTGAAAAACCTCTTTTCGCACTTGTGTTGGTGCAGGAAACCACTTTTGCACTTGTATTAGTGTGGAAAAACCACTTTTCGCACTTGTGTTAGTGTTGAAAAACCACTTTTCGCACTTGTGTTAGTGTTGAAAAACCACTTTTCGCACTTGTGTTAGTGCAGGAAACAACTTTTGCCCTTGTATTAGTGTGGAAAACCCAATTTTCGCACTTGTGTTAGTGTTGAAAAACCACTTTTCGCACTTGTGTTAGTGTTGAAAACCCACTTTTCGCACTTGTGTTAGTGTTGAAAAACCACTTTTCGCACTTGTGTTGGTGCAGGAAACCACTTTTGCACTTGTATTAGTGTGGAAAAAACACTTTTCGCACTTGTGTTAGTGTTGAAAAACCACTTTTCGCACTTATGTTAGTGTTGAAAAACCACTTTTCGCACTTGTGTTGGTGCAGGAAACCACTTTTGCACTTGTATTAGTGTGGAAAAAACACTTTTAGCACTTGTGATAGTGTTGAAAAACCACTTTTCGCACTTGTGTTGGTGTTGAAAAACCACTTTTCGCAATTGTGTTGGTGCAGGAAACCACTTTTGCACTTGTATTAGTGTGGAAAAACCACTTTTCGCACTTGTGTTAGTGTTGAAAAACCACTTTTCGCACTTGTGTTAGTGTTGAAAAACCACTTTTCGCACTTGTGTTAGTGTTGAAAAACCACTTTTCGCACTTGTGTTGGTGCAGGAAACCACTTTTACACTTGTATTAGTGTGGAAAAAACATTTTTGCACTTGTGATAGTGTTGAAAAACCACTTTTGGCACTTTAGTTAGTGTTGAAAAACCACTTTTCGCACTTGTGTTGGTGCAGGCAACCACTTTTGCACTTGTATTAGTGTGGAAAACCCAATTTTCGCACTTGTGTTAGTGTTGAAAAACCACTTTTCACACTTGTGTTAGTGTTGAAAACCCACTTTTCGCACTTGTGTTAGTGTTGAAAAACCACTTTTCGCACTTGTGTTGGTGCAGGAAACCACTTTTGCACTTGTATTAGTGTGGAAAAAACACTTTTCGCACTTGTGTTAGTGTTGAAAAACCACTTTTGGCACTTTAGTTAGTGTTGAAAAACCACTTTTCGCACTTGTGTTGGTGCAGGCAACCACTTTTGCACTTGTATTAGTGTGGAAAACCCAATTTTCGCACTTGTGTTAGTGTTGAAAACCCACTTTTCGCACTTGTGTTAGTGTTGAAAAACCACTTTTCGCACTTGTGTTGGTGCAGGAAACCACTTTTGCACTTGTATTAGTGTGGAAAAAACACTTTTCGCACTTGTGTTAGTGTTGAAAAACCACTTTTCGCAGTTGTGCTAGTGTTGAAAAACCACTTTTCGCACTTGTGTTGGTGCAGGAAACCACTTTTGCACTTGTATTAGTGTGGAAAACCCAATTTTCGCACTTGTGTTAGTGTTGAAAACCCACTTTTCGCACTTGTGTTAATGTTGAAAAACCACTTTTCGCACTTGTGTTGGTGCAGGAAACCACTTTTGCACTTGTATTAGTGTGGAAAAAACACTTTTCGCACTTGTGTTAGTGTTGAAAAACCACTTTTCGCAGTTGTGTTAGTGTTGAAAAACCACTTTTCGCACTTGTGTTGGTGCAGGAAACCACTTTTGCACTTGTATTAGTGTGGAAAAAACACTTTTCGCACTTGTGTTAGTGTTGAAAAACCACTTTTCGCACTTGTGTTAGTGTTGAAAAACCACTTTTCGCACTTGTGTTGGTGCAAGAAACCACTTTTGCACTTGTATTAGTGTGAAAAAAACACTTTTTGGACTTGTGATAGTGTTGAAAAACCACTTTTTGCACTTGTGTTAGTGTTGAAAAACCACTTTTCGCACTTGTGTTGGTGCAGGAAACCACTTTTGCACTTGTATTAGTGTGGAAAACCACTTTTCGCACTTGTGTTAGTGTTGAAAAACCACTTTTTGCACTTGTGATAGTGTTGAAAAACCACTTTTCGCACTTGTGTTAGTGTTGAAAAACCACTTTTCGCACTTGTGTTAGTGTTGAAAAACCACATTTCGCACTTGTGTTAGTGCAGGAAACCACTTTTGCGCTTGTATTAGTGTGGAAAAAACACTTTTCGCACTTGTGTTAGTGTTGAAAAACCACTTTTCGCACTTGTGTTGGTGCAGGAAACCACTTTTGCATTTGTATTAGTGTGGAAAAACCACTTTTCGCACTTGTGTTAGTGTTGAAAAACCACTTTTCGCACTTGTGTTAGTGTTGAAAAACCACTTTTCGCACTTGTGTTGGTGCAGGAAACAACTTTTGCCCTTGTATTAGTGTGGAAAAAACACTTTTTGCACTTGTGATAGTGTTGAAAAACCACATTTCGCACTTGTGTTAGTGTTGAAAAACCTCTTTTCGCACTTGTGTTGGTGCAGGAAACCACTTTTGCACTTGTATTAGTGTGGAAAAACCACTTTTCGCACTTGTGTTAGTGTTGAAAAACCACTTTTCGCACTTGTGTTAGTGTTGAAAAACCACTTTTCGCACTTGTGTTAGTGCAGGAAACAACTTTTGCCCTTGTATTAGTGTGGAAAACCCAATTTTCGCACTTGTGTTAGTGTTGAAAAACCACTTTTCGCACTTGTGTTAGTGTTGAAAACCCACTTTTCGCACTTGTGTTAGTGTTGAAAAACCACTTTTCGCACTTGTGTTGGTGCAGGAAACCACTTTTGCACTTGTATTAGTGTGGAAAAAACACTTTTCGCACTTGTGTTAGTGTTGAAAAACCACTTTTCGCACTTATGTTAGTGTTGAAAAACCACTTTTCGCACTTGTGTTGGTGCAGGAAACCACTTTTGCACTTGTATTAGTGTGGAAAAAACACTTTTAGCACTTGTGATAGTGTTGAAAAACCACTTTTCGCACTTGTGTTGGTGTTGAAAAACCACTTTTCGCAATTGTGTTGGTGCAGGAAACCACTTTTGCACTTGTATTAGTGTGGAAAAACCACTTTTCGCACTTGTGTTAGTGTTGAAAAACCACTTTTCGCACTTGTGTTAGTGTTGAAAAACCACTTTTCGCACTTGTGTTAGTGTTGAAAAACCACTTTTCGCACTTGTGTTGGTGCAGGAAACCACTTTTACACTTGTATTAGTGTGGAAAAAACATTTTTGCACTTGTGATAGTGTTGAAAAACCACTTTTGGCACTTTAGTTAGTGTTGAAAAACCACTTTTCGCACTTGTGTTGGTGCAGGCAACCACTTTTGCACTTGTATTAGTGTGGAAAACCCAATTTTCGCACTTGTGTTAGTGTTGAAAAACCACTTTTCGCACTTGTGTTAGTGTTGAAAACCCACTTTTCGCACTTGTGAGTAGTGTAATAATGTTGCTTCTGGGACACCTCCGTTTAACATGGGAAATCCCTATCTAATGTCATTTACCCCCTTGTCTTTTTCAAAAATCATAAACACCTCTATTTCTCCCACCCTCATCTTTATAAACCTTTTGTCTGTAGTACCTATCCTTAATGTTGTTCATTAGACCACTCAAACACTACAAATATTTGTTTTCTCTTATAGACCTATCATCCTTCTTCTACATATCATCTGGCAGATTAATCTTTGACCCATTCACTTCCATATTAATTCTTTCCCTCCCTCATTGACCCTAAACACCTATATTTCTCTCACCCTGTTCTTTACGAACCTTCTAACCTTTTGACATGCTATCCTTATTCATTAGACCACTTAAACACCTGTGATCCTTCTGACCTTATGGACCTTTTAACCTTTTACTCTTAATATCATCTGGTGAATATAACCCACTCAAACAACGACCCTACAAATATTTGTTTATGTGTGGGAAATAATTTAATTCTCTTGCCACTCTCTTCACCATCTAATATATTAACAAAAAATATGTTTGAGTTTGGTTCTTTATTAAGATATTTTAACTGAGCTAAGATAAAATGGTAAACCTCCCTCAATGTTCTTGTCTGAGCACCTCCTGTGCCACACACTTTTTGGTAGGCTATGCCCACTTTTTACTAAGCTCCGCCCACTTTTTGTTAAGCCCCGCCCACTTTTTGTTAAGCTTCGCCCACTTTTTTGTTAAGCCACGCCCACTTTTGGTATGTCCACTCCCTTTTTGGTAAGTCCCGCCCACTTTTGGCAAGCCCCGCCCCCACTTCTTGCTAAGCCCCACCCACTTTATAAACTCTGTCATTGTATCATTTTTAGTTAAGACATTACATCATTTTCAGGGAATTTCCATCACATCATTTCCAGTGAAGACATGCCCAGGGAATTTCCACAGGAAATGACACACCCAGTCCTTCTTATAAAAGGCACCGACCACACAGGCTTTTTCAAACACTCTTTCTGCTTCACTTGAGAATGGACTACTATGCCGAAATTGAATGGGATAATTTTGGTATCCCTTGGAGTCCTACTACCTGTGTAGCGCTCAACCTTCAGATTGATGAACTGGACTCGAACCTCTTGTCGATGGAGGAAATTGTATCTGAGCTACGAAATGAAAATTCTACTTTTAACACAACTTGGGATAAAGTTCTTTTTTTGTTTGAAGATCTTTTGAACAACCAAGACCCACAGAACGAGTTCTACCTTGATGACCCAGCCAAAGAGTTATACCTTGGAGATCCACAAAATCGTGAAAAAGAGTTCTACCATGATGATACTTATTGTGAGTTATCAAAACAAAACCCACTGAATGAGTTCTACCTTGATGACCCAGCCAAAGAGTTATACCTTGGAGACTCACTAAATTTGGGAAAAACAAATTATGAGGTCTGCCTAGATGGTTCTAACTGTGGAGCCTACCTTGGAGACTCACTAAATTTGGGAAAAACAAATTATGAGGTCTGCCTAGATGGTTCTAACTGTGGAGCCTACCTTGGAGACTCACTAAATTTGGGAAAAACAAATTATGAGGTCTGCCTAGATGGTTCTAACTGTGGAGCCTACCTTGGAGACTCACTAAATTTGGGAAAAACAAATTATGAGGTCTGCCTAGATGGTTCTAACTGTGGAGCCTACCTTGGAGACTCACTAAATTTGGGAAAAACAAATTATGAGGTCTGCCTAGATGGTTCTAACTGTGGAGCCTACCTTGGAGACTCACTAAATTTGGGAAAAACAAATTATGAGGTCTGCCTAGATGGTTCTAACTGTGGAGCCTACCTTGGAGACTCACTAAATTTGGGAAAAACAAATTATGAGGTCTGCCTAGATGGTTCTAACTGTGGAGCCTACCTTGGAGACTCACTAAATTTCATAAAATTAGGAAAAGAGTTTTACCTTGGAGACTTTGAAAACTGGTTTCGTTTTGGAGACTCTGAATGGGGGTTTTGTTTTGATAACTCGGAATGTGATACCTATCTTGGAGACTCAACAGGAATGTGGTTATACCTTGGGAACTTGGAAAGTTGGTTTTATTTTGGAGACTCTACCTGTGGGGTCCATCTTGGAGACTCTTTGGATTCTAAAGCAATGAACAATGTTCTTTGTTTAATGATGCTTGATTTAAGCAATATCAAGAAAGTTCGAGGAAGAAAATGCTGGAAAATTCTTTCTTCCCATTTCTACTTCTTCAAACTTGAAAGCCTTGAAAGACAGAATTGGAAGAAGAGGAAAAAAAAAAAAATGAAATACATATTTTTTAAAAAGAAGAAAAAAAAGATTATGTTAGGGTTTGGGTGGGATTTTGAATGTGAGGGTTAGGGATGGGGTTGGGTTAGGGATGGGGTTGGGTTAGGGTTGGGATTTTGAATGTGAGGGTTGGGGTTGGGTTAGGGATGGGATTGGGTTAGGGTTGGGATTTTGAATGTGAGGGTTAGGGATGGGTTGGGGTTGGGTTAGGGATGGGGTTGGGTTAGGGTTGGGATTTTGAATGTGAGGGTTAGGGATGGGGTTGGGTTAGGGATGGGGTTGGGTTAGGGATGGGGTTGGGTTAGGGATGGGGTTGGGTTAGGGATTGGGTTGGGTTAGGGATGGGGTTGGGTTAGGAATGGGTTGGGTTAGGGATGGGGTTGGGTTAGGGATGGGTTTGGGTTAGGGATGGGTTTGGGTTAGGGATGGGTTTGGGTTAGGGATGGGGTTGGGTTAGGGTTTGTATATTATTATGACTCACTCACACATACACAAAAGTTAAGCCCCAACTGAAAAGTTGTGGGATTCTGTGTTTGGGGTTCACAGATTTAAAAACGTATCCCCATTATACACACTCAAAAGTTAAGCCCCAACTGAAAAGTTGTGGGATTCTGTGTTTGGGGTTCACAGATTTAAAAACGTATCCCCATTATACACACACAAAAGTTAAGCCCCAACTAAAAAGTTGTGGGATTCTGTGTTTGGGGTTCACAGATTTAAAAACGTATCCCCATTATACACACTCAAAAGTTAAGCCCCAACTGAAAAGTTGTGGGATTCTGTGTTTGGGGTTCACAGATTTAAAAACGTATCCCCATTATACACACACAAAAGTTAAGCCCCAACTAAAAAGTTGTGGGATTCTGTGTTTGGGGTTCACAGATTTAAAAACGTATCCCCATTATGCACACACAAAAGTTAAGCCCCAACTAAAAAGTTGTGGGATTCTGTGTTTGGGGTTCACAGATTTAAAAACGTATCCCCATTACATTTTATTTATTTATTTATTATTTTCAAGGGTATTATCTGCTTACTTGTGTTTTTTGTAATTCTTGTGAGTAAAATGAACCCAAGATTTCTTCTCCATTTAAATCATATAATTTGTAGGTCCAAGGGACTGTATCCATTACATCAATGATTTTAAATAATTCACGAGTCCATTTTTGTGTATAACCTTTCTCAAAATGACTTTTCCATTTGTATATTCTTACAATATCACCAACTTTAAACTTGGGCTTTCTCAAATTAATCTCCTTTTCATATTCTAATTTTGTAAATGTTTCTGATGGTTTTGATTGTGTTGATGAATGAACTGTATTATTGTAATTATCTACAATATCCTGAATTAAATACACCCATTTTTGAGAACCGAGTTGTGTGAATTTTTTATATAATTTCTCTTTTAAAGTACGATTAAAACGCTCAATAACAACTGCCTTTCCTTCATTAAAGGTGCTGTATAATTTAATACCCTTCCCCTTAAGAAATTTCATGAATATTTTGTTATAGAACTCTGTTCCCTCATCAGTCCATAACTTCTTTGGTTTCCTTTTATCCCGATCAAATATTAGCTTAAAGGCTAACATTAAAGTATCACCCCTTTTATTTTTTAAAGGGACAACCCAGGCAAATCTACTCCTCAAATCAATAACGGTTAAAGCATACCTGTATCCCCTGTCATTATTCAATTCAATTAAATCAGCGGACCATATGTGGTCAGTGTATTTAGAATAAACCTTCCTTCTTTTAAACTTTGTGATTATAGGTTTGTGTAATTCTTCAGCCAAAAGCTCCTCAGTCTTGATGACATCATTAGAGCCTAATAGTTTTTTGAGGAATAACCAAGACCAAGTTTCAATTTAGCATTTATCAAATTTCTCACAATAAACCTATCAACTTTCTCTCTCAACGTTGGATTTTGTATCAAAGACAAATTATACAACATTTCGCTGTCGGCTTTATGTTTTTCAGTCAACGTAGTGGTTTTCCCATAAGCAATATCATGCTTCATACACACTTCGTCAACCCTATTTGTAGGTTTAGACCAAGGTTTAGGATTGTCAGCCTCATCTAATCTTTTATCCAAGTTTGTTCCTGGACCACAGAAAGAATACCCTGGAAGGTGTAATTCCCCTGGAATTCCAGTTGTTGTAAATTTACTTCCTGACAGAAACTTTTGTATGTCTCCTCCTCTTTTAGGAGAGATGAATTGGCACTTTTTAGAGCCACATACTTGACATATTCCTTTTTGATAAACTCTATTATTTTTAGCTTTAACATAAGAGATATTTTTAGATTTAGTTTTCTTTTTACATTTGAGACAATAACTCATATTTATTTATCAGAAAAATTCCGACAGAGTATCAAAACCTTTTTGGTTTTCAACATATACATTTCAATCTTTATTTTTAAAACATAAAGAATCCTAAGGAATGCCTTCACTCTCTCCTCCATTTATTTACAAATAAAAACTAACTAAAGTCAATGACACCAACATCATCAATCACATAATCTTTTCCTTCTTCTTCTTCTTCTTCTTCACCACTTTCTCGTTTAAAT
Source organism: Myxine glutinosa (assembly GCF_964187855.1). NCBI lineage: Eukaryota > Metazoa > Chordata > Myxini > Myxiniformes > Myxinidae > Myxine > Myxine glutinosa. The sequence continues at coordinate 73,775 of NW_027617190.1, read as the reverse complement.
CTCCTCCCTGAAATTGAAGACATTGACGTTCTTATTTTTGAAACCATTATCTTCATAAGAGTTGTTAATTCTTTAATTTCCTCTTCGGTGCGTTGAGATTGATTTATTTGCTTTAATACACTCAATCTTTTATGAATCTCAATGATTTCCATCTTTTTATATTTTTCCTCCCTCTCTCTTTGCTCCCTCTCCTCCTCCTCCATTTTCTCCCTCTCCTCCTTCTCCTTTTTCTCCCCTTTCTCCCTTTCCTCCTTCTCCCTTTTCTCCCTTTCCTCCTTCTCATTTTTCTCCCTCTCCTCCTTCTCCTCCTTTTTCTCCCTCTCCTCCTTCTCCTCCCTCTCCCTTTCCTCCTTCTCCTTTTTCTCTCTTTCCTCCTTCTCTTCTTCAACTCCTTCCTCATCCCTTGCTACCCTTGAGTTTGAACCCCAAAGAATATTATACATATACTCATCTGGATTTTGAGATATTCTTGTATCTATAATTATTTTTCTCATAATAGGATACCAATAAGATTTGTTGACGATTTCTAAAAGAGTTTTATATTTCATAACTTTGAGAAGTTCATTTTTATTTAATATTTTAAACAAGTCTCTATTTGTGGGTTTAACAATATCAGTATAAGGCCAGTTTTTAATGACAAAATTCCCATGTATATGCTCCAAATCATAAGGTATGTAATACCGAGCACCCTTTTCTTGTAGGTATCCTTGAATACAAAAATTATAATTCTCTTGTAGTCTTCTTCCTGCCATTTATGTATCAGAAATATATGTGAGATTAATATTATGACAGGTAATACCACCCCATCTTCCCACTACCAAATCGGTTTGTATTCCTCGGCTTTCTATCCTTATCTCATTACCTTCCTTCTTTGTCATGCGAACCATCGCTATACTATCATATATTTTTCTTTTCTTAAAATCACGTATTTGTTGTTTACTAATTGTACTTCCACATAAATCCTTATCCTCACCAAGTGGATAATATTCTTCTTTACGAGACTGATTTAAATCATGTAGGTCTTCTATGTTTATTGAAAAAGACCAATTATACCCTAAATCAGGCATATCATACCCCCATTTATTAATTTGCATATTAACTAAATGTCCTTCTTTATAAAATTCAATTGTAAGCAGGTAGTTAAATTCAATGAGGAAAGGTGTATGGTCAGTATAACCAGGTGTTGTGGTTGTAAATTTTACTTCTTTCACAAAACGTGCTGTTTTCTTTAAAAATATATATTGTGATAAATCACTTAATCTAATTAAGTCATTCGCATCTGTAGGGTTTGGATAATTGATTAATTTATAAGTATTCTTCATATTAATATTTTTACTTACACTATATTTTTGTCGTTCAGCCTGTGCCTTTGTATAATAATTTGATAAATCAATATCCTGAGAGGATTTTCCAAAGATAGAACCATCTTTTCCAACATAAGTCATTTATATTAGATTAAAAATGATATCATAAAAATTTTCATTATTGTTGAGTTGAAATAATACATATAAACATAATTGACCACAACATTTAGAATTAATTTCTTGAACTTGAAATGTTTGATAAACACCATTCTGTAAGAATTGTATTACTTCAACAGGTGGTGGCATACCATAACTATCAAAATAATATTTATCCTGACTATTATGAATACAAACCCAATGAGAACCATTCTGTGTGTCTAAATTCATAATAATATTCTTTGTATTCTTATTTATATGTATTAATTCATCTCTCATACAGATTACCACATTATCAATTTTTAGTGTTTTACAATACTTGGCTAGTTCTATATTTGACGTTGTATTCTTTCCAAATTGTTTAAACCATTTATCCATTTATTTATGAGAAAGATACAATCCATTACCCCGTTTAGTTAGTTTAACACCCGCTTGAGCGATAGAGGAAAGCATATCACCAACCAACAATCTAGCTTTATCAGGTAGACTTTCAAGTTTTTGAGCAAAATCTACAATTACACCACTTCCACTAATTTGTTTCTCCAACTCCTTGTTATGTCTTTCCAATTCTTTTTGAGCTTTTAGTTGTGCCTTCCTTTCGTTAGCAGTTTTTACCGCTGCTGAAATACCACCAGTCAATGCTCCCGCCGCACTTAAACCAGCAAATAAAGGAATTAGAAACGGGAGAAATCCTCCTCTTGACTCGTCTATTGAATATTTCTTTAACATAGGTTTCGTCATTTTAATTTTAAGTGATCCAACATCATTTAGTGTTTTTACTTGTGTGTGTGTGAGTAAAACATCAATTCTTACAGCTCCTTTTCTTTGAATTGTATTAACATTAATAATACAAGGCTTTTGATTTTGAATACAAGATGTTAATTTATTAAGATTGATTTGATTAACATATACCCCAACCATTTATTTATGAGAAAAAACCTATGTGATATTAATCATAACACCATTATCTGTATTAATCTGTAATTCTGTTTCCTCCAAAAGCAAACAATATGCATTAACCTCTTCACTCTCCCCTCTTTCAATGTATAGAGAAGTATCCACTCGATTAGACTTTATAGTTTCCTTTTGAGAACTCAGGTCAATTGCGTAGATTGTATAAAGTTTTTGAAACGCAACCATATCCAAAATAGGATCATTATTACCATTACTTTCACACACCTTTTGGTAGGACTTGTAGGCTTCCGCATAATCATTTTTTTCCCAATCAATTTCCAATCTATCTCGCGGATAAAATGTGCCATCAAGAGAAACCCGAAGTTGTTTCACCTTAGCATTATCACTCAGCGCATTATTCTTATTAGTACCGTCCTCTCCATCTGGTTTTTTAAAAATGAGCCAGAGGTATCGTGGCTTTCCTTGAAGAACACCCAAATTCCAAGTGTAGGTAGTGTGTTCCAGTTTAACGTGTTGACATCTTCTTTTAAGGTATGATACATTTAGCGGTTTCTTTGAGTTAAGTCTTCTATTTAACATCTCTTCCGTTTTAAGATTAGGAGTATATTCACTGATATACCAACACAAATCATTAATAACAAATTTATTGTTGTCTCCAAAAGCATTTTCATCCCCAAAAAGCAACCTATTTACATTATCATTCCTTTGTAGTTGAAATCTAATTTTAAGACCATACAAAACTTTATCATAATCGCAAAATCCAAATATACCTTTAAGAGGTACTGCTACGGTAAAACTATTCACTGCTTTTGTTTCATCATTATACATTGACTTCCTTTGACTATAACCAGGGTCTGCGTTTGTACCCGTTGACATATCAGGAATAAAACCTTCAACAGCTCCCTTACCCATTCTATCACTAAACGAATATAGTGTAAATTTCATCATTTCAGATGTAGCAGAGACATAATCAACCGCTTCAACCTCTTGTGTTCCAATATACAGGCGGACACTGTCAAACATTTTCCAGAAGAAATCATTTACGAGTGTAGCATTAGTATTATTCGCAGCCTTAGTGAATTTAAATTTACACAGCAAGAAACTATCAGCTATATTCAAGTAAGTTTGTTGATTATTTATTTCAAAACTTTTTGTTCCGTTTGAATTCCAGTCTGTTCCTGTTATAGCATTTACCTTAAAATAGTCTTCCTTTTTAGTGGAGTTTGAAATGATAATCGTATCATCCAAATCATAGATACTATCAATCGCTTCCATACTTGTATTTATATAGTATTAAAATTGTTGAAACCCTGACCCAAGTATTTTAATGATTTTTTGTCGTTCTTGTGAAGATAGTTGAGTTTTACCTTTTTTAATTTCTTTGATTGCTTGTAATTTATGGGACTCCTTTTGAGCATCTTTTATACTCTTTACAACACCTGCTACATTTCCCATGAGAGAAGCAGTTGAACCAATTAGGTCTTTATGTTTAAGAATGGTTGAACCAATACCCATTAGAGTATCAATTATCCCATCTCCTTTATTTCGAAATTGATGACCCACACCCCGTTGTCTCTTAGGTTTATAGTATCCTCTACCCACATACCTTGTATAGTCTGGTGAAAGGAACATGCCCTCCCCTGTAATTATTTTATATTTTCCCAACTCGTGTTTTCTCACAATAACCATTATTTATTTATTGAAAAACTTCACGTAGGTGAATTCTGATGGATATAATTTCATCATTAAAGGATATCATACGATTATCTTGGTCGGTTATCCTAAAACTTACTCTGTATATGGTTTTTCCTGACACAGGTAAATAGACAAGATTTTTTGGTTCCATATTAAATTTATAACCAATCGGGGTTGAGTATGCACTGAATGAAAATATTGTATTTGTTCTTATTCCATCGTTATAAGCACCATCAATCAAATCACAATGAATTAATACTGAATTTATACCGGAGGATATTTGGATAACATTATCACTGTAAAACGTCCCGTTATTTTCAATCTTTTTTGAAGAGAAACCCAATAGCTCTCTAAACGAATTTTCAATCGTGAAATCAACTTTATAATTATTTTTAAGTTTAATAGTTGATTTTGAAGTGTGTTTTTGAATATCTATTACAATATTTTTTGGTTCATCACCTTTTTCTTTCATAAGGCGAGAGACTTCTGAAGATATTTGAGAAATCTCGTAAGCTCCAGGTGAAACGGTTATAGTTTTATATCCACTTCCTGGATTATAACTAAACTTGTTGTTTTTCTCTGTGATATTAAAAAGGGTATTGTAAGTTTCCATTGACAACAAAGATGCCTCATATGAGGTAAGGGGGTCAAGTTGTAGTGGGTAAGGGAATGAAGCTGTGTAATCGCTCGTTGTGAAATTAAAACTAAGAATTGTGCTTCTCATCTTATTTAATATCTAATAAAATATCTTTGTATTGACATTTATTAATTATTTTCATGTTCATCAACTGATCTAAAATGGCTGAGGATTCATTAAAACAATTGTTGTTTCCAGCCTTCTTACTACCTAATAACAATAATAGCCTATTAACTAATTGTGATGGGTCATTTGGAAGAAAACTAACACCCGAACCAAGCTTACTTAAAGCATCAATAATATGTTTCTCCTTCTCATTCTTCTTACTTTTACCAGCAACAGAAACTCCATAATCAAGTGTATTTAACAACTCAATATATACCCTATCTTCCTCTCTTTCCATATCAAGTGGTTCCTCAAAATATTTTGAACCGCTGAATCCGGGGTTTGTTAGAAGAAACATTAATCTTGGAGTTAATTTAACATTTGGTTGAGTAGAACTCAAGAACATCAATTCATCATTAAATATCAATACCTTTTCTTCCACAAGATGAAACACTGCTGGTTCTTCTGTTGGAATGAGACCTGCTCTGGTTTTTGAACCCGCAGAATATTCATTGTTTTGAAGAGCTTCCACAACATAATTAGGGGGTTGATTTACCTGCTCAAGTTTCCGAAATAATCCCTCGTCATCATATTCTAATTCACCAAGTTCTTGTTTTGTTATCTGACTAAAATCTTTGAGCATTTGAAGTTTTTTCGGAGTAAATTCTACCGTGGGAACTGTAGGGTGTTGAGTTTTCAAAAGTGGTTTAAAGAATTTCTCTTGTTTTCTTTCAAAGGCTTCTTCACCAGTTAGTTTCTGTCTCCGTTTCTTCTTTATCTCTTCCTGTTGTTTAACAACTTTTGAAACTAATTGTTGATGTTCCTTAAACTTTCTTTCTCTTTCTTCAGTATTCATTTTCTGTATTTATTTATTGAAAAATATCATTTAGTATCTCATCTTGTTTCACAACAATATATTTATATTTTCCAATCGTGTGTTTCATATAATTTTCAAATTCTTTTTTACTACATAACGTAGAGCAATTATCTCTCCAAAAATTATTTACATCTATTGAATTTAACTTAAATAAAATAAAAGTATTGGCATTGTTTCTTATTGAGCGTCGAGGGAGTTGAAAATATGATTGACTAAGATATATACAATTACAAGAAGAATGTCTCCCTCTTGTATAGTAGCTATCCATTACTGTTTGGTTTCTCTCATTAACACAATCATCAAAGATGACAAGGTTCTTTTTTGATTTATCTAAATCTTGAGGTGAAGGTATATCATCCGTATTATCACTGAGAATACAAGTTATGGGTTTCGATTTTGATTTCTGTGTATCACAAAATAATTGTATTATATCATCAATATTATAATCATTTAGTTTGTTTTGAAGTTTAAATAAACCGATAATGTCTTCCTTTTTAAGACCCGCATTAAAACCCTGTGAGAGTAGTTGATACTCGGGTTGAAAACTTGACTTTGTAAAAATTATTAAATTATCATAATCTAAAAAATTAGAACCAAGGAGCATCTTTAAAAGTAAACAGGTTTTTCCACATCCGCTTGAACCAACTATTAGACATCTCAATGAATTTGGAATGTTTTTATGGTTATTAAATTTTATCTTATTTTCCCAAACGGGTAAAAAATCATTCATTTATATATTTGGAAAACAAGTTATCCAACTTTTTTTGAGCTATTTGAGAAACTCTATATTTTATCCTGAGTTCGGGTTTAATTTCAAAATAATCCATTATTTTATTTATATAGTATCTTGTATTAACATTTCCATTAAAATTATTTTGAATAATAAATATCATTAAACCCTTATACATTTCCTCAATACAATTAGTCTCTTCCCTTGAAAGAAATGGTGTATTATCATCACAATACTTAACATTCATCTCTCTTATTAATCTTGTAAAGTAATTCATTTTTGGTTCTAATTTAAAAGAGTTATATATTTTTTTATATTTCTTATTATCATTAATTAAAATTAAATCACAGAAAATACATTGTTTATATGAATCCTCATCATTAAGCCCCACTCTATCACAAGCCGGACAATTCTCTAATTTATCATATGGAGAGTCTGGAAATTCTAAATATCCTTCAGAACTTATCATATTTATGTGGTAAATTTTTACTTAAACTAAACGCAAGTTTATTCATTAATAAATACAATGTTTCAAAGCACAAAAGACAAATTTCAATCAATCTCTACTTCGGTGGAAGATATAGAAAAATATGTCAAAGATGTTAAATTGAACAAAGATAAATATGGAAATTTTTGGGTAAAACCAGTTATGGAAAATAACATGAGCCCCTCTATTTCATTTAAAGGAAGAGCTCTAACTATACCTGGAAAGACATCCATTAAAGTAAATCTAACAAAAGTTTCTCCTCTACTCCTGGCAATTTATTCAAAGCTTGAAAAAGTGATTGACCACGATACTTTGAAAAAGAATGATAAGACCATTAATAATTCTAGAGGAGACATTTGTATTTTCTTTAATAATCCAAAGGGTGTAGATCTAAGTAAAATGAATGATGTTAATATTTCTGGTGAAATGTCATTTCGTTCTATGATAGTTAGAGATTATTTAAAGATAACTTTTGATATAAAAATTGTAGAGATTGAATCTGTTAATGAAAGAAAGTATATAGATATTGATGGGAATATTTTTCTTGCTAATTAAATATGAGTCAATACAGCAGTGAAGATTTTACTATTTCATTGAACTCAGACGATAGTGATGATAGTATTTCATTGAACTTGGACGATGGTGATGATAGTATTTCATTGAACACAGATGATAGTTATGATACTAATAGTTTGTGCTCAAATGATAGTTATGAGAGTAGCTTTATTGATGACTCTGAGTATGATTCTGAGTATTCATGTGATAGTTATGACTTAGATGATTCTGAGTGAAAAAGTGTTTTAGTTTAAGCACAGCGATATATATAAAACGGAGCTGTAAAGCTCAAAAGTGTTTTATTTTAAGCACAGTGATATATATAAAACACCACGTTTTCTCACGCTATAAATATGGTTTATTGTGATACTTGCGAGAAGGAAGTAAAATATTATAAACAACATATTCTCACCGCAAAACATACATACAACATTTTAAACAAACTTTCCCCTCTTCCACCTGAAACAAAACACTGTTCTACATGTAATAAAAATATCCTCAAGAAAGGCTTCAAAATACATCTTAAAACAAATCTACATTTATCAAATTTTATCACAACTAAAAACTCTGATGGAGCATTCAAAGGACATATTAAAATAAGAGTCTTTAACTTCAAACCTCCTGAACCAGAGTCTATAGTTGATGCTGTAGAAATAGTTAAACCTGCTGTTCAAACGTTGATTGAAAAAACACTAAAGGAAATGAAACCACTTAAATTTTATATGGGAGTAAAATTAGAAATGACAAAGGATGAAGGAGTTATAGATGCACCATACATGAGAACTGAGCCACACTTTATATCTTCATATCAAGATTTTAAAACATCAGGAGTCTATGATGAACTTATTAAACAAGAGCAAGATGTGGATAATTCAATCGTAGGAAGTGGATTCAATATAGGAAAAATTATTTACATAGACATTCATATTCTTAAATCAGATCCTCTAAAAGCTTCTTCTTACATTGATTTACCCAGTGTTATCAAAAATAGAAAAGCAGTTATCAATATCAAAAATAAAGACAATAAATGTTTTCTCTGGTCTATTTTAGCACACTTACATCCTCCACATTTTCATGATGAAAGAGTATCTCATTATAAAAAATATGAGAATACATTAAATACGAAAGATCTAAAGTTTCCGATGACTTTAAATGATATTCCTAAATTTGAAAAGATGAATAATTTATCAGTTAATGTTTATGGTCTAACAGAAACAAACAACATTCAGGTTTTAAAGCTTTCTGACAATTGTAAACAAACTCATATTAATCTTCTATATTTTAATTCAGACGAAAATTCACATTATACATACATCAAAGATATTGCTAAATTAATAAAACCACAAGTCTGTAAGAGAACAAATAAAATATATATTTGTTTGCGTTGTCTTAACTTCTTCAATTCACAAGAAAGATTAGATAAACATTCAAATTATTGTGGCGAACATAAATCAACGGTAATCAATATGCCTAAAGAAGGCTCAAAGATCACATTCAAAGATGAAAATAAAAAGATCAAACATCCATTTGTTATATATGCTGATTTTGAAAGTATTTTAGAAAAAATTGATACTGCTTCTCAAGATCCAAAAGAATCATACACAAATAAATATCAAAAACATACTCCTTGTGGTTTTTGTTATTATATCAAATCATCCGTTGGTGATAAATATAACAAGTTAGAGATGTATAGAGGCTCAAATACCCCAGAGGAGTTTGTGAAACGACTAGAAAAAGACTGTGTTCGATTAACCAAGATAATGAGAGAAACCAATAAACCAATGTCCTTAACAAGTAAAGAAAAAAGGGAATTTATAAAAAACAATGTCTGTCATATTTGTGAGGAGAAAATTGGTAAAGGTCTAAAGGTTAGAGACCATTGCCATCTCACTGGTAAATATAGAGGTCCGGCTCATCAAAGTTGTAATATTAATTATCAACTCCCCTCTTTCATTCCTGTCTTTCTTCATAACAACGCTCATTATGATACACATCTATTTATCAAGGAACTCTCAAAGACTTCTGGAAGTATCTCAGCAATTCCAAACACGGATCAGAAATACATTTCATTCACAAAAACAATTCACACATCTCCTATTACTCATATCAGATTTCTTGATACATTTAAATTCATGGCAAGTCCATTGGTTAACTTGGTTCAAAATCTAAAAGAGTTTCCATGTCTTTCAGAGTATTTTTTAGATAAAGATTTTCTAACACAAAAGGGAATTTACCCCTATGACTATATGGACTCATTTGAGAGATTCAATGAAACACAACTTCCTTCAAAAGAAAATTTCTATAACAAATTAAATAATAGTCATATATCTGATAAAGATTATGTACACGCACAAAATGTTTGGGAAAAATATAACATCAAGAATCTTGGCGAGTATCACGATTTGTATCTCAAAACTGATGTGCTTTTATTGGCCGATGTATTTGAAGCCTTTAGATCTGTTTGTCGCACTGGATATGGATTGGATCCTGCTCACTACTACACAGCACCTGGATTGGCCTGGAGTGCGATGTTGAAAATGACAAAACAAGATTTGGATTTGATAACCGATGTTGATATGCTTTTGATGATTGAAAAGGCAAAAAGAGGTGGAATTTCACAAGTCTGCTCGAGTAGATACGCAAAAGCAAATAACAAATATCTTCCAAATTATGATCCAACGAAAGAGAGTTCTTACTTGATGTACTATGACGCGAACAACCTGTATGGCTGGGCAATGTCTCAGGCTCTTCCTTATGGAAAACTTAGATGGGTAAAGGAAAAAGACAACAAAAACGTTTTACAAGATGTATGTATCTCTACACAAAAAGAATTGGATGAAGAAAAAGTTGGTTATTATTTTGAAATTGATTTAAAATATCCAGAGGAACTCCATAACCTACACAAAGATCTCCCATTTGCTTGTGAGAAAGCAAGTCCAAAGAAAGAATGGTTGAGTGTTTATCAACGATCGTTTGATATAGGTGAATCAACAGAAAAATTACTTACTACATTATATAACAAGAAAAATTATGTTCTACACCAAAGAAATTTGCGACAATATTTATCAAAAGGTCTAAGAGTAGAGAAGATCCATAGGGTTCTAAAGTTCAATCAAAGTCATTGGTTAAAGGGGTACATTGATTTTAATACACAAAGAAGAACAGAGTCAAAAACAGATTTTGAGAAAGACTTTTATAAATTGATGAATAATGCGGTCTTTGGTAAGACTATGGAGAATGTGAGGAAAAGACAAAATATCAGACTATCAACATCTTGGGAACAAGCATCAAAATTAATTAATAGACCGAGTTTTACTCGAGCTGAGGTCTTTACTGAGAACTTTTGTGCGATCCATTTGATTAAAGAGAGTATTGAAATGAACAAACCTATTTATATTGGAACAACAATTCTTGATTTATCAAAGTCATTAATGTATGATTACTTTTATAATAACTTGAGGAAGAAATATCAAAATGATGTTAATCTACTTTATATGGATACAGATAGTTTTATTTTGAAAATTAATACCAACGATGTTTATTCAGACATGAAAAGAGACATTAATATCTATGACACGAGTAATTACAGTCCAGAGAGTGAGTTGTTCTCTTCTAAAAATAAAAAGGTGATTGGAAAGTTCAAGGATGAATTAGGAGGAAATGTTATGAGTGAATTTGTGGGATTGAGGTCAAAGGCTTATGCTTATAAATACATTGTGAATAACGTTGAAAAGACTGATAAGAAGTTAAAAGGTGTAAAGAAAAATGTTATTAAAGAAACAATAAACTTTAAGGATTATTATAACTGTTTAACAACAAAGAAAGAAGAGTTTAGAAAGATTAATGGAATAAGAAGTTATAAACATCAATTATATTCAGAAGAGATAAATAAGAAAGCATTGGGGGCTTTTGATGATAAGAGGTTTATTTTAGAAAATGGAATTGATAGTCTCCCTTATGGTTATATAAGTATATAAGTGATAAGATATATATATAAGTGATAAGATATATATATAAGTGATAAGATATACATAAGTGATAAGATATATATAAGTGATAAGATATATATAAGTGATAAGTTAAAAAGGGGGGGGGGGGGGTTGGGGATTTTAACGGGCTACGGCCGCCTTTTTTACTATTATATAAATGATAGAACCAAGTATCAACCAGACTAAAGAGTGGAGGTGTAATCAACCTTGGTATATAAATGGAAAACATAATGAATGTGAAAAATATCAAATAGGTATAATTGAAAAGGCAACTGGTAAAAAAGTTCACAAAACAAATAAGAGAATTAATTTAAATACCGGTGAATTGGGTAAAAAAGATGGAAATATTTTTGAGTGGACGGAAAACTTTGATGGTTGTCAGGAAAATATATACTTTAATTTAAAAATGGTATGTGGCACTGGAGGCGCTCAAGCAAGAACATTGAGGGAGGTTTACCATTTTATCTTAGCTCAGTTAAAATATCTTAATAAAGAACCAAACTCAAACATATTTTTTGTTAATATATTAGATGGTGAAGAGAGTTGTAGGAGAATTAAATTATTTCCCACGCATAAACAAATATTTGTAGGGTCGTTGTTTGAGTGGGTTATATTCACCAGATGATATTAAGAGTAAAAGGTTAAAAGGTCCATGAGGTCAGAAGGATCACAGGTTCACACAGAAGGACCATTGTTTAAGTGGTCTAATGAATAAGGATAACATGTCAAAAGGTTAGAAGGTTCGTAAAGAACAGGGTGAGAGAAATATAGGTGTTTAGGGTCAATGAGGGAGGGAAAGAATTAATATGGAAGTGAATGGGTCAAAGATTAATCTGCCAGATGATATGTAGAAGAAGGATGATAGGTCTATAAGAGAAAACAAATATTTGTAGTGTTTGAGTGGTCTAATGAACAACATTAAGGATAGGTACTACAGACAAAAGGTTCATAAAGATGAGGGTGGGAGAAATAGAGGTGTTTATGATTTTTGAAAAAGACAAGGGGGTAAATGACATTAGATAGGGATTTCCCATGTTAAACGGAGGTGTCCCAGAAGCAACATTATTACACTACTTGCGTTGGTGCAGGAAACCACTTTTGCACTTGTATTAGTGTGGAAAAACCACTTTTCGCACTTGTGTTAGTGTTGAAAAACCACTTTTCGCACTTATGTTAGTGTTGAAAAACCACTTTTCGCACTTGTGTTAGTGTTGAAAAACCACTTTTCGCACTTGTGTTAGTGTTGAAAAACCACTTTTCGCACTTGTGTTGGTGCAGGAAACCACTTTTGCACTTGTATTAGTGTGGAAAAAACACTTTTCGCACTTGTGTTAGTGTTGAAAAACAACTTTTCGCACTTGTGTTAGTGTTGAAAAACCACTTTTCGCACTTGTGTTGGTGCAGGAAACCACTTTTGCACTTGTATTAGTGTGGGAAAAACACTTTTCTCACTTGTGTTAGTGTTGAAAAACCACTTTTCGCACTTGTGTTAGTGTTGAAAAACCACTTTTCGCACTTGTGTTAGTGTTGAAAAACCACTTTTCGCACTTGTGTTGGTGCAGGAAACCACTTTTGCACTTGTATTAGTGTGGAAAAACCACTTTTTGCACTTGTAATATTGTTGAAAAACCACTTTTCGCACTTGTGTTAGTGTTGAAAAACCACTTTTCGCACTTGTGTTGGTGCAGGAAACCACTTTTGCACTTGTATTAGTGTGGAAAAAACACTTTTTGCACTTGTGATAGTGTTGAAAAACCACTTTTCGCACTTGTGTTAGTGTTGAAAACCCACTTTTCGCACTTGCGTTGGTGCAGGAAACCACTTTTGCACTTGTATTAGTGTGGAAAAACCACTTTTCGCACTTGTGTTAGTGTTGAAAAACCACTTTTCGCACTTATGTTAGTGTTGAAAAACCACTTTTCGCACTTGTGTTAGTGTTGAAAAACCACTTTTCGCACTTGTGTTGGTGCAGGAAACCACTTTTGCACTTGTATTAGTGTGGAAAAAACACTTTTCGCACTTGTGTTAGTGTTGAAAAACCACTTTTCGCACTTGTGTTAGTGTTGAAAAACCACTTTTCGCACTTGTGTTAGTGTTGAAAAACCACTTTTCGCACTTGTGTTAGTGTTGAAAAACCACTTTTCGCACTTGTGTTGGTGCAGGAAACCACTTTTGCACTTGTAGTAGTGTGGAAAAAACACTTTTCGCACTTGTGTTAGTGTTGAAAAACCACTTTTGCACTTGTATTAGTGTGGAAAAACACTTTTTGCACTTGTGATAGTGTTGAAAAACCACTTTTCGCACTTGTGTTAGTGTTGAAAAACCACTTTTCGCACTTGTGTTAGTGTTGAAAAACCACTTTTCGCACTTGTGTTGGTGCAGGAAACCACTTTTGCACTTGGATTAGTGTGGAAAAAACACTTTTCGCACTTGTGTTAGTGTTGAAAAACCACTTTTCGCACTTGTGTTAGTGTTGAAAAACCACTTTTCGCACTTGTGTTGGTGCAGGAAACCACTGTTGCACTTGTATGTGTGGAAAAAACACTTTTCGCACTTGTGTTGGTGTTGAAAAAACACTTTTTGCACTTGTGATAGTGTTGAAAAACCACTTTTCGCACTTGTGATAGTGTTGAAAAAACACTTTTCGCACTTGTGTTGGTGTTGAAAAACCACTTTTCACACTTGTGTTGGTCCAGGAAACCACTTTTGCACTTGTATTAGTGTGGAAAAAACACTTTTCGCACTTGTGTTGGTGTTGAAAAACCACTTTTCGTACTTGTGTTAGTGTTGAAAAACCACTTTTCGCACTTGTGTTGGTGTTGAAAAAACACTTTTTGCACTTGTGTTGGTGCAGGAAACCACTTTTGCACTTGTAATAGTGTCGAAAAAACACTTTTCGCACTTGTTAGTGTTGAAAAACCACTTTTCGCACTTGTGTTAGTGTTGAAAAACCACTTTTGGCACTTGTTTTAGTGTTGAAAAACCACTTTTCGCACTTGTGTTGGTGCAGGAAACCACTTTTGCACTTGTATTAGTGTGGAAAAAACACTTTTTACACTTGTGATATTGTTGAAAAACCACTTTTCGCAATTGTGTTAGTCTTGAAAAACCACTTTTCGCACTTGTGTTGGTGCAGGAAACCACTTTTGCACTTGTATTAGTGTGGAAAAAACACTTTTTGCACTTGTGATAATGTTGAAAAACCACTTTTCGCACTTGTGTTAGTGTTGAAAAACCACTTTTCACACTTGTGTTGGTGCAGGAAATCACTTTTGCACTTGTATTAGTGTGGAAAAAACACTTTTCGCACTTGTGTTCGTGGTGAAAAACCACTTTTCGCACTTGTGTTAGTGTTGAAAAACCACTTTTCGCACTTGTGTTGGTGCAGGAAACCACTTTTGCACTTGTATTAGTGTGGAAAAAACACTTTTCGCACTTGTGTTAGTGTTGAAAAACAACTTTTCGCACTTGTGTTAGTGTTGAAAAACCACTTTTCGCACTTGTGTTGGTGCAGGAAACCACTTTTGCACTTGTATTAGTGTGGAAAAACCACTTTTTGCACTTGTGATATTGTTGAAAAACCACTTTTCGCACTTGTGTTAGTGTTGAAAAACCACTTTTCGCACTTGTGTTGGTGCAGGAAACCACTTTTGCACTTGTATTAGTGTGGAAAAAACACTTTTTGCACTTGTGATAGTGTTGAAAAACCACTTTTCGCACTTGTGTTAGTGTTGAAAACCCACTTTTCGCACTTGCGTTGGTGCAGGAAACCACTTTTGCACTTGTATTAGTGTGGAAAAACCACTTTTCGCACTTGTGTTAGTGTTGAAAAACCACTTTTCGCACTTATGTTAGTGTTGAAAAACCACTTTTCGCACTTGTGTTAGTGTTGAAAAACCACTTTTCGCACTTGTGTTGGTGCAGGAAACCACTTTTGCACTTGTATTAGTGTGGAAAAAACACTTTTCGCACTTGTGTTAGTGTTGAAAAATCACTTTTCGCACTTGTGTTAGTGTTGAAAAACCACTTTTCGCACTTGTGTTAGTGTTGAAAAACCACTTTTCGCACTTGTGTTGGTGCAGGAAACCACTTTTGCACTTGTATTAGTGTGGAAAAAACACTTTTTGCCCTTGTGATAATGTTGAAAAACCACTTTTCGCACTTGTGTTAGTGTTGAAAAACCACTTTTCGCACTTGTGTTAGTGTTGAAAAACCACTTTTCACACTTGTGTTGGTGCAGGAAACCACTTTTGCACTTGTATTAGTGTGGAAAAAACACTTTCTGCACTTGTGTTAGTGTTGAAAAACCACTTTTCGAACTTGTGTTAGTGTTGAAAAACCACTTTTCGCACTTGTGTTAGTGTTGAAAACCACTTTTCGCACTTGTGTTGGTGCAGGAAACCACTTTTGCACTTGTATTAGTGTGGAAAAAACACTTTTTGCACTTGTGATATTGTTGAAAAACCACTTTTCGCACTTGTGTTAGTGTTGAAAAACCACTTTTCGCACTTGTGTTGGTGCAGGAAACCACTTTTGCACTTCTATTAGTGTGGAAAAAACACTTTTTGCACTTGTGATAGTGTTGAAAAACCACTTTTCGCACTTGTTTTAGTGTTGAAAAACCACTTTTCGCACTTGCGTTGGTGCAAGAAACCACTTTTGCACTTGTGTTAGTTTGGAAAAACCACTTTTCGCACTTGTGTTAGTGTTGAAAAACCACTTTTCGCACTTGTGTTAGTTTTGAAAAACCACTTTTCGCACTTGTGTTAGTGTTGAAAAACCACTTTTCGCACTTGTGTTGGTGCAGGAAACCACTTTTGCACTTGTATTAGTGTGGAAAAAACACTTTTTGCACTTGTGATAATGTTGAAAAACCACTTTTCGCACTTGTGTTAGTGTTGAAAAACCACTTTTCACACTTGTGTTGGTGCAGGAATTCACTTTTGCACTTGTATTAGTGTGGAAAAAACACTTTTCGCACTTGTGTTCGTGTTGAAAAACCACTTTTCGCACTTGTGTTAGTGTTGAAAAACCACTTTTCGCACTTGTGTTCGTGTTGAAAAACCACTTTTCGCACTTGTGTTGGTGCAGGAAACCACTTTTGCACTTGTATTAGTGTGGAAAAAACACTTTTCGCACTTGTATTAGTGTTGAAAAACAACTTTTCGCACTTGTGTTAGTGTTGAAAAACCACTTTTCGCACTTGTGTTGGTGCAGGAAACCACTTTTGCACTTGTATTAGTGTGGAAAAAACACTTTTCGCACTTGTGTTAGTGTTGAAAAACCACTTTTCGCACTTGTGTTAGTGTTGAAAAACCACTTTTCGCACTTGTGTTAGTGTTGAAAAACCACTTTTCGCACTTGTGTTGGTGCAGGAAACCACTTTTGCACTTGTATTAGTGTGGAAAAACCACTTTTTGCACTTGTGATATTGTTGAAAAACCACTTTTCGCACTTGTGTTAGTGTTGAAAAACCACTTTTCGCACTTGTGTTGGTGCAGGAAACCACTTTTGCACTTGTAATAGTGTGGAAAAAACACTTTTTGCACTTGTGATAGTGTTGAAAAACCACTTTTCGCACTTGTGTTAGTGTTGAAAACCCACTTTTCGCACTTGCGTTGGTGCAGGAAACCACTTTTGCACTTGTATTAGTGTGGAAAAACCACTTTTCGCACTTGTGTTAGTGTTGAAAAACCACTTTTCGCACTTATGTTAGTGTTGAAAAACCACTTTTCGCACTTGTGTTAGTGTTGAAAAACCACTTTTCGCACTTGTGTTGGTGCAGGAAACCACTTTTGCACTTGTATTAGTGTGGAAAAAACACTTTTCGCACTTGTGTTAGTGTTGAAAAACCACTTTTCGCACTTGTGTTAGTGTTGAAAAACCACTTTTCGCACTTGTGTTAGTGTTGAAAAACCACTTTTCGCACTTGTGTTGGTGCAGGAAACCACTTTTGCACTTGTATTAGTGTGGAAAAAACACTTTTTGCACTTGTGATAATGTTGAAAAACCACTTTTCGCACTTGTGTTAGTGTTGAAAAACCACTTTTCACACTTGTGTTGGTGCAGGAAATCACTTTTGCACTTGTATTAGTGTGGAAAAAACACTTTTCGCACTTGTGTTCGTGTTGAAAAACCACTTTTCGCACTTGTGTTAGTGTTGAAAAACCACTTTTCGCACTTGTGTTAGTGTTGAAAAACCACTTTTCGCACTTGTGTTGGTGCAGGAAACCACTTTTGCACTTGTATTAGTGTGGAAAAACACTTTTCGCACTTGTGTTAGTGTTGAAAAACAACTTTTCGCACTTGTGTTAGTGTTGAAAAACCACTTTTCGCACTTGTGTTGGTGCAGGAAACCACTTTTGCACTTGTATTAGTGTGGAAAAAACACTTTTCGCACTTGTGTTTGTGTTGAAAAACCACTTTTCGCACTTGTGTTAGTGTTGAAAAACCACTTTTCGCACTTGTGTTAGTGTTGAAAAACCACTTTTCGCACTTGTGTTGGTGCAGGAAACCACTTTTGCACTTGTATTAGTGTGGAAAAACCACTTTTTGCACTTGTGATATTGTTGAAAAACCACTTTTCGCACTTGTGTTAGTGTTGAAAAACCACTTTTCGCACTTGTGTTGGTGCAGGAAACCACTTTTGCACTTGTATTAGTGTGGAAAAAACACTTTTTGCACTTGTGATAGTGTTGAAAAACCACTTTTCGCACTTGTGTTAGTGTTGAAAACCCACTTTTCGCACTTGCGTTGGTGCAGGAAACCACTTTTGCACTTGTATTAGTGTGGAAAAACCACTTTTCGCACTTGTGTTAGTGTTGAAAAACCACTTTTCGCACTTATGTTAGTGTTGAAAAACCACTTTTCGCACTTGTGTTAGTGTTGAAAAACCACTTTTCGCACTTGTGTTAGTGTTGAAAAACCACTTTTCGCACTTGTGTTGGTGCAGGAAACCACTTTTGCACTTGTATTAGTGTGGAAAAAACACTTTTCGCACTTGTGTTCGTGTTGAAAAACCACTTTTCGCACTTGTGTTAGTGTTGAAAAACCACTTTTCGCACTTGTGTTAGTGTTGAAAAACCACTTTTCGCACTTGTGTTGGTGCAGGAAACCACTTTTGCACTTGTAATAGTGTGGAAAAAACACTTTTTGCACTTGTGATAGTGTTGAAAAACCACTTTTCGCACTTGTGTTAGTGTTGAAAACCCACTTTTCGCACTTGCGTTGGTGCAGGAAACCACTTTTGCACTTGTATTAGTGTGGAAAAACCACTTTTCGCACTTGTGTTAGTGTTGAAAAACCACTTTTCGCACTTATGTTAGTGTTGAAAAACCACTTTTCGCACTTGTGTTAGTGTTGAAAAACCACTTTTCGCACTTGTGTTGGTGCAGGAAACCACTTTTGCACTTGTATTAGTGTGGAAAAAACACTTTTCGCACTTGTGTTAGTGTTGAAAAACCACTTTTCGCACTTGTGTTAGTGTTGAAAAACCACTTTTCGCACTTGTGTTAGTGTTGAAAAACCACTTTTCGCACTTGTGTTGGTGCAGGAAACCACTTTTGCACTTGTATTAGTGTGGAAAAAACACTTTTTGCACTTGTGATAATGTTGAAAAACCACTTTTCGCACTTGTGTTAGTGTTGAAAAACCACTTTTCACACTTGTGTTGGTGCAGGAAATCACTTTTGCACTTGTATTAGTGTGGAAAAAACACTTTTCGCACTTGTGTTCGTGTTGAAAAACCACTTTTCGCACTTGTGTTAGTGTTGAAAAACCACTTTTCGCACTTGTGTTAGTGTTGAAAAACCACTTTTCGCACTTGTGTTGGTGCAGGAAACCACTTTTGCACTTGTATTAGTGTGGAAAAACACTTTTCGCACTTGTGTTAGTGTTGAAAAACAACTTTTCGCACTTGTGTTAGTGTTGAAAAACCACTTTTCGCACTTGTGTTGGTGCAGGAAACCACTTTTGCACTTGTATTAGTGTGGAAAAAACACTTTTCGCACTTGTGTTAGTGTTGAAAAACCACTTTTCGCACTTGTGTTAGTGTTGAAAAACCACTTTTCGCACTTGTGTTAGTGTTGAAAAACCACTTTTCGCACTTGTGTTGGTGCAGGAAACCACTTTTGCACTTGTATTAGTGTGGAAAAACCACTTTTTGCACTTGTGATATTGTTGAAAAACCACTTTTCGCACTTGTGTTAGTGTTGAAAAACCACTTTTCGCACTTGTGTTGGTGCAGGAAACCACTTTTGCACTTGTATTAGTGTGGAAAAAACACTTTTTGCACTTGTGATAGTGTTGAAAAACCACTTTTCGCACTTGTGTTAGTGTTGAAAACCCACTTTTCGCACTTGCGTTGGTGCAGGAAACCACTTTTGCACTTGTATTAGTGTGGAAAAACCACTTTTCGCACTTGTGTTAGTGTTGAAAAACCACTTTTCGCACTTATGTTAGTGTTGAAAAACCACTTTTCGCACTTGTGTTAGTGTTGAAAAACCACTTTTCGCACTTGTGTTAGTGTTGAAAAACCACTTTTCGCACTTGTGTTGGTGCAGGAAACCACTTTTGCACTTGTATTAGTGTGGAAAAAACACTTTTTGCACTTGTGATAGTGTTGAAAAACCACTTTTCGCACTTGTGTTAGTGTTGAAAAACCACTTTTCACACTTGTGTTGGTGCAGGAAATCACTTTTGCACTTGTATTAGTGTGGAAAAAACACTTTTCGCACTTGTGTTCGTGTTGAAAAACCACTTTTCGCACTTGTGTTAGTGTTGAAAAACCACTTTTCACACTTGTGTTAGTGTTGAAAAACCACTTTTCGCACTTGTGTTAGTGTTGAAAAACCACTTTTCGCACTTGTGTTGGTGCAGGAAACCACTTTTGCACTTGTATTAGTGTGGAAAAAACACTTTTTGCACTTGTGATATTGTTGAAAAACCACTTTTCGCACTTGTGTTAGTGTTGAAAAACCACTTTTCGCACTTGTGTTGGTGCAGGAAACCACTTTTGCACTTCTATTGGTGTGGAAAAAACACTTTTCTAACTTGTGTTCGTGTTGAAAAACCACTTTTCGCACTTGTGTTAGTGTTGAAAAACCACTTTTCGCACTTGTGTTAGTGTTGAAAAACCACTTTTCGCACTTGTGTTGGTGCAGGAAACCACTTTTGCACTTCTATTGGTGTGGAAAAAATACTTTTCTAACTTGTGTTCGTGTTGAAAAACCACTTTTCGCACTTGTGTTAGTGTTGAAAAACCACTTTTCGCACTTGTGTTAGTGTTGAAAAACCACTTTTCGCACTTGTGTTGGTGCAGGAAACCACTTTTGCACTTGTATTAGTGTGGAAAAAACACTTTTCGCACTTGTATTAGTGTTGAAAAACAACTTTTCGCACTTGTGTTAGTGTTGAAAAACCACTTTTCGCACTTGTGTTGGTGCAGGAAACCACTTTTGCACTTGCATTAGTGTGGAAAAAACATTTTTCGCACTTGTGTTAGTGTTGAAAAACCACTTTTCGCACTTGTGTTAGTGTTGAAAAACCACTTTTCGCACTTGCGTTAGTGTTGAAAAACCACTTTTCGCACTTGTGTTGGTGCAGGAAACCACTTTTGCACTTGTATTAGTGTGGAAAAACCACTTTTTGCACTTGTGATATTGTTGAAAAACCACTTTTCGCACTTGTGTTAGTGTTGAAAAACCACTTTTCGCACTTGTGTTGGTGCAGGAAACCACTTTTGCACTTGTATTAGTGTGGAAAAAACACTTTTTGCACTTGTGATAGTGTTGAAAAACCACTTTTCGCACTTGTGTTAGTGTTGAAAACCCACTTTTCGCACTTGCGTTGGTGCAGGAAACCACTTTTGCACTTGTATTAGTGTGGAAAAACCACTTTTCGCACTTGTGTTAGTGTTGAAAAACCACTTTTCGCACTTATGTTAGTGTTGAAAAACCACTTTTCGCACTTGTGATAGTGTTGAAAAACCACTTTTCGCACTTGTTTTAGTGTTGAAAAACCACTTTTCGCACTTGCGTTGGTGCAAGAAACCACTTTTGCACTTGTGTTAGTTTGGAAAAACCACTTTTCGCACTTGTGTTAGTGTTGAAAAACCACTTTTCGCACTTGTGTTAGTGTTGAAAAACCACTTTTCGCACTTGTGTTAGTGTTGAAAAACCACTTTTCGCACTTGTGTTGGTGCAGGAAACCACTTTTGCACTTGTATTAGTGTGGAAAAAACACTTTTTGCACTTGTGATAATGTTGAAAAACCACTTTTCGCACTTGTGTTAGTGTTGAAAAACCACTTTTCACACTTGTGTTGGTGCAGGAATTCACTTTTGCACTTGTATTAGTGTGGAAAAAACACTTTTCGCACTTGTGTTCGTGTTGAAAAACCACTTTTCGCACTTGTGTTAGTGTTGAAAAACCACTTTTCGCACTTGTGTTAGTGTTGAAAAACCACTTTTCGCACTTGTGTTGGTGCAGGAAACCACTTTTGCACTTGTATTAGTGTGGAAAAAACACTTTTCGCACTTGTATTAGTGTTGAAAAACAACTTTTCGCACTTGTGTTAGTGTTGAAAAACCACTTTTCGCACTTGTGTTGGTGCAGGAAACCACTTTTGCACTTGTATTAGTGTGGAAAAAACACTTTTCGCACTTGTGTTAGTGTTGAAAAACCACTTTTCGCACTTGTGTTAGTGTTGAAAAACCACTTTTCGCACTTGTGTTAGTGTTGAAAAACCACTTTTCGCACTTGTGTTGGTGCAGGAAACCACTTTTGCACTTGTATTAGTGTGGAAAAACCACTTTTTGCACTTGTGATATTGTTGAAAAACCACTTTTCGCACTTGTGTTAGTGTTGAAAAACCACTTTTCGCACTTGTGTTGGTGCAGGAAACCACTTTTGCACTTGTAATAGTGTGGAAAAAACACTTTTTGCACTTGTGATAGTGTTGAAAAACCACTTTTCGCACTTGTGTTAGTGTTGAAAACCCACTTTTCGCACTTGCGTTGGTGCAGGAAACCACTTTTGCACTTGTATTAGTGTGGAAAAACCACTTTTCGCACTTGTGTTAGTGTTGAAAAACCACTTTTCGCACTTATGTTAGTGTTGAAAAACCACTTTTCGCACTTGTGTTAGTGTTGAAAAACCACTTTTCGCACTTGTGTTGGTGCAGGAAACCACTTTTGCACTTGTATTAGTGTGGAAAAAACACTTTTCGCACTTGTGTTAGTGTTGAAAAACCACTTTTCGCACTTGTGTTAGTGTTGAAAAACCACTTTTCGCACTTGTGTTAGTGTTGAAAAACCACTTTTCGCACTTGTGTTGGTGCAGGAAACCACTTTTGCACTTGTATTAGTGTGGAAAAAACACTTTTTGCACTTGTGATAATGTTGAAAAACCACTTTTCGCACTTGTGTTAGTGTTGAAAAACCACTTTTCACACTTGTGTTGGTGCAGGAAATCACTTTTGCACTTGTATTAGTGTGGAAAAAACACTTTTCGCACTTGTGTTCGTGTTGAAAAACCACTTTTCGCACTTGTGTTAGTGTTGAAAAACCACTTTTCGCACTTGTGTTAGTGTTGAAAAACCACTTTTCGCACTTGTGTTGGTGCAGGAAACCACTTTTGCACTTGTATTAGTGTGGAAAAACACTTTTCGCACTTGTGTTAGTGTTGAAAAACAACTTTTCGCACTTGTGTTAGTGTTGAAAAACCACTTTTCGCACTTGTGTTGGTGCAGGAAACCACTTTTGCACTTGTATTAGTGTGGAAAAAACACTTTTCGCACTTGTGTTAGTGTTGAAAAACCACTTTTCGCACTTGTGTTAGTGTTGAAAAACCACTTTTCGCACTTGTGTTAGTGTTGAAAAACCACTTTTCGCACTTGTGTTGGTGCAGGAAACCACTTTTGCACTTGTATTAGTGTGGAAAAACCACTTTTTGCACTTGTGATATTGTTGAAAAACCACTTTTCGCACTTGTGTTAGTGTTGAAAAACCACTTTTCGCACTTGTGTTGGTGCAGGAAACCACTTTTGCACTTGTATTAGTGTGGAAAAAACACTTTTTGCACTTGTGATAGTGTTGAAAAACCACTTTTCGCACTTGTGTTAGTGTTGAAAACCCACTTTTCGCACTTGCGTTGGTGCAGGAAACCACTTTTGCACTTGTATTAGTGTGGAAAAACCACTTTTCGCACTTGTGTTAGTGTTGAAAAACCACTTTTCGCACTTATGTTAGTGTTGAAAAACCACTTTTCGCACTTGTGTTAGTGTTGAAAAACCACTTTTCGCACTTGTGTTAGTGTTGAAAAACCACTTTTCGCACTTGTGTTGGTGCAGGAAACCACTTTTGCACTTGTATTAGTGTGGAAAAAACACTTTTTGCACTTGTGATAGTGTTGAAAAACCACTTTTCGCACTTGTGTTAGTGTTGAAAAACCACTTTTCACACTTGTGTTGGTGCAGGAAATCACTTTTGCACTTGTATTAGTGTGGAAAAAACACTTTTCGCACTTGTGTTCGTGTTGAAAAACCACTTTTCGCACTTGTGTTAGTGTTGAAAAACCACTTTTCACACTTGTGTTAGTGTTGAAAAACCACTTTTCGCACTTGTGTTAGTGTTGAAAAACCACTTTTCGCACTTGTGTTGGTGCAGGAAACCACTTTTGCACTTGTATTAGTGTGGAAAAAACACTTTTTGCACTTGTGATATTGTTGAAAAACCACTTTTCGCACTTGTGTTAGTGTTGAAAAACCACTTTTCGCACTTGTGTTGGTGCAGGAAACCACTTTTGCACTTCTATTGGTGTGGAAAAAACACTTTTCTAACTTGTGTTAGTGTTGAAAAACCACTTTTCGCACTTGTGTTAGTGTTGAAAAACCACTTTTCGCACTTGTGTTGGTGCAGGAAACCACTTTTGCACTTATATTGGTGTGGAAAAAACACTTTTGTAACTTGTGTTCGTGTTGAAAAACCACTTTTTGCACTTGTGTTAGTGTTGAAAAACCACTTTTCGCACTTGTGTTAGTGTTGAAAAACCACTTTTCGCACTTGTGTTGGTGCAGGAAACCACTTTTGCACTTGTATTAGTGTGGAAAAAACACTTTTCGCACTTGTATTAGTGTTGAAAAACAACTTTTCGCACTTGTGTTAGTGTTGAAAAACCACTTTTCGCACTTGTGTTGGTGCAGGAAACCACTTTTGCACTTGCATTAGTGTGGAAAAAACATTTTTCGCACTTGTGTTAGTGTTGAAAAACCACTTTTCGCACTTGTGTTAGTGTTGAAAAACCACTTTTCGCACTTGCGTTAGTGTTGAAAAACCACTTTTCGCACTTGTGTTGGTGCAGGAAACCACTTTTGCACTTGTATTAGTGTGGAAAAACCACTTTTTGCACTTGTGATATTGTTGAAAAACCACTTTTCGCACTTGTGTTAGTGTTGAAAAACCACTTTTCGCACTTGTGTTGGTGCAGGAAACCACTTTTGCACTTGTATTAGTGTGGAAAAAACACTTTTTGCACTTGTGATAGTGTTGAAAAACCACTTTTCGCACTTGTGTTAGTGTTGAAAACCCACTTTTCGCACTTGCGTTGGTGCAGGAAACCACTTTTGCACTTGTATTAGTGTGGAAAAACCACTTTTCGCACTTGTGTTAGTGTTGAAAAACCACTTTTCGCACTTGTGTTAGTGTTGAAAAACCACTTTTCGCACTTGTGTTGGTGCAGGAAACCACTTTTGCACTTGTATTAGTGTGGAAAAAACACTTTTTGCACTTGTGATAATGTTGAAAAACCACTTTTCGCACTTGTGTTAGTGTTGAAAAACCACTTTTCACACTTGTGTTGGTGCAGGAATTCACTTTTGCACTTGTATTAGTGTGGAAAAAACACTTTTCGCACTTGTGTTCGTGTTGAAAAACCACTTTTCGCACTTGTGTTAGTGTTGAAAAACCACTTTTCGCACTTGTGTTAGTGTTGAAAAACCACTTTTCGCACTTGTGTTGGTGCAGGAAACCACTTTTGCACTTGTATTAGTGTGGAAAAAACACTTTTCGCACTTGTATTAGTGTTGAAAAACAACTTTTCACACTTGTGTTAGTGTTGAAAAACCACTTTTCGCACTTGTGTTGGTGCAGGAAACCACTTTTGCACTTGTATTAGTGTGGAAAAAACACTTTTCGCACTTGTGTTAGTGTTGAAAAACCACTTTTCGCACTTGTGTTAGTGTTGAAAAACCACTTTTCGCACTTGTGTTAGTGTTGAAAAACCACTTTTCGCACTTGTGTTGGTGCAGGAAACCACTTTTGCACTTGTATTAGTGTGGAAAAACCACTTTTTGCACTTGTGATATTGTTGAAAAACCACTTTTCGCACTTGTGTTAGTGTTGAAAAACCACTTTTCGCACTTGTGTTGGTGCAGGAAACCACTTTTGCACTTGTAATAGTGTGGAAAAAACACTTTTTGCACTTGTGATAGTGTTGAAAAACCACTTTTCGCACTTGTGTTAGTGTTGAAAACCCACTTTTCGCACTTGCGTTGGTGCAGGAAACCACTTTTGCACTTGTATTAGTGTGGAAAAACCACTTTTCGCACTTGTGTTAGTGTTGAAAAACCACTTTTCGCACTTATGTTAGTGTTGAAAAACCACTTTTCGCACTTGTGTTAGTGTTGAAAAACCACTTTTCGCACTTGTGTTGGTGCAGGAAACCACTTTTGCACTTGTATTAGTGTGGAAAAAACACTTTTCGCACTTGTGTTAGTGTTGAAAAACCACTTTTCGCACTTGTGTTAGTGTTGAAAAACCACTTTTCGCACTTGTGTTAGTGTTGAAAAACCACTTTTCGCACTTGTGTTGGTGCAGGAAACCACTTTTGCACTTGTATTAGTGTGGAAAAAACACTTTTTGCACTTGTGATAATGTTGAAAAACCACTTTTCGCACTTGTGTTAGTGTTGAAAAACCACTTTTCACACTTGTGTTGGTGCAGGAAATCACTTTTGCACTTGTATTAGTGTGGAAAAAACACTTTTCGCACTTGTGTTCGTGTTGAAAAACCACTTTTCGCACTTGTGTTAGTGTTGAAAAACCACTTTTCGCACTTGTGTTAGTGTTGAAAAACCACTTTTCGCACTTGTGTTGGTGCAGGAAACCACTTTTGCACTTGTATTAGTGTGGAAAAACACTTTTCGCACTTGTGTTAGTGTTGAAAAACAACTTTTCGCACTTGTGTTAGTGTTGAAAAACCACTTTTCGCACTTGTGTTGGTGCAGGAAACCACTTTTGCACTTGTATTAGTGTGGAAAAAACACTTTTCGCACTTGTGTTAGTGTTGAAAAACCACTTTTCGCACTTGTGTTAGTGTTGAAAAACCACTTTTCGCACTTGTGTTAGTGTTGAAAAACCACTTTTCGCACTTGTGTTGGTGCAGGAAACCACTTTTGCACTTGTATTAGTGTGGAAAAAACCACTTTTTGCACTTGTGATATTGTTGAAAAACCACTTTTCGCACTTGTGTTAGTGTTGAAAAACCACTTTTCGCACTTGTGTTGGTGCAGGAAACCACTTTTGCACTTGTATTAGTGTGGAAAAAACACTTTTTGCACTTGTGATAGTGTTGAAAAACCACTTTTCGCACTTGTGTTAGTGTTGAAAACCCACTTTTCGCACTTGCGTTGGTGCAGGAAACCACTTTTGCACTTGTATTAGTGTGGAAAAACCACTTTTCGCACTTGTGTTAGTGTTGAAAAACCACTTTTCGCACTTATGTTAGTGTTGAAAAACCACTTTTCGCACTTGTGTTAGTGTTTAAAAACCACTTTTCGCACTTGTGTTAGTGTTGAAAAACCACTTTTCGCACTTGTGTTGGTGCAGGAAACCACTTTTGCACTTGTATTAGTGTGGAAAAAACACTTTTTGCACTTGTGATAGTGTTGAAAAACCACTTTTCGCACTTGTGTTAGTGTTGAAAAACCACTTTTCACACTTGTGTTGGTGCAGGAAATCACTTTTGCACTTGTATTAGTGTGGAAAAAACACTTTTCGCACTTGTGTTCGTGTTGAAAAACCACTTTTCGCACTTGTGTTAGTGTTGAAAAACCACTTTTCACACTTGTGTTAGTGTTGAAAAACCACTTTTCGCACTTGTGTTAGTGTTGAAAAACCACTTTTCGCACTTGTGTTGGTGCAGGAAACCACTTTTGCACTTGTATTAGTGTGGAAAAAACTTTTTGCACTTGTGATATTGTTGAAAAACCACTTTTCGCACTTGTGTTAGTGTTGAAAAACCACTTTTCGCACTTGTGTTGGTGCAGGAAACCACTTTTGCACTTCTATTGGTGTGGAAAAAACACTTTTCTAACTTGTGTTCGTGTTGAAAAACCACTTTTCGCACTTGTGTTAGTGTTGAAAAACCACTTTTCGCACTTGTGTTAGTGTTGAAAAACCACTTTTCGCACTTGTGTTGGTGCAGGAAACCACTTTTGCACTTCTATTGGTGTGGAAAAAACACTTTTGTAACTTGTGTTCGTGTTGAAAAACCACTTTTTGCACTTGTGTTAGTGTTGAAAAACCACTTTTCGCACTTGTGTTAGTGTTGAAAAACCACTTTTCGCACTTGTGTTGGTGCAGGAAACCACTTTTGCACTTGTATTAGTGTGGAAAAAACACTTTTCGCACTTGTATTAGTGTTGAAAAACAACTTTTCGCACTTGTGTTAGTGTTGAAAAACCACTTTTCGCACTTGTGTTGGTGCAGGAAACCACTTTTGCACTTGCATTAGTGTGGAAAAAACATTTTTCGCACTTGTGTTAGTGTTGAAAAACCACTTTTCGCACTTGTGTTAGTGTTGAAAAACCACTTTTCGCACTTGCGTTAGTGTTGAAAAACCACTTTTCGCACTTGTGTAGGTGCAGGAAACCACTTTTGCACTTGTATTAGTGTGGAAAAACCACTTTTTGCACTTGTGATATTGTTGAAAAACCACTTTTCGCACTTGTGTTAGTGTTGAAAAACCACTTTTCGCACTTGTGTTGGTGCAGGAAACCACTTTTGCACTTGTATTAGTGTGGAAAAAACACTTTTTGCACTTGTGATAGTGTTGAAAAACCACTTTTCGCACTTGTGTTAGTGTTGAAAACCCACTTTTCGCACTTGCGTTGGTGCAGGAAACCACTTTTGCACTTGTATTAGTGTGGAAAAACCACTTTTCGCACTTGTGTTAGTGTTGAAAAACCACTTTTCGCACTTATGTTAGTGTTGAAAAACCACTTTTCGCACTTGTGTTAGTGTTGAAAAACCACTTTTCGCACTTGTTTTGGTGCAGGAAACCACTTTTGCACTTGTATTAGTGTGGAAAAAACACTTTTCACACTTGTGTTAGTGTTGAAAAACCACTTTTTGCACTTGTGTTCGTGTTGAAAAACCACTTTTCGCACTTGTGTTAGTGTTGAAAAACCACTTTTCGCACTTGTGTTGGTGCAGGAAACCACTTTTGCACTTGTATTAGTGTGGAAAAAACACTTTTTGCACTTGTGATAATGTTGAAAAACCACTTTTCGCACTTGTGTTAGTGTTGAAAAACCACTTTTCACACTTGTGTTGGTGCAGGAAATCACTTTTGCACTTGTATTAGTGTGGAAAAAACACTTTTCGCACTTGTGTTCGTGTTGAAAAACCACTTTTCGCACTTGTGTTAGTGTTGAAAAACCACTTTTCGCACTTGTGTTAGTGTTGAAAAACCACTTTTCGCACTTGTGTTGGTGCAGGAAACCACTTTTGCACTTGTATTAGTGTGGAAAAACACTTTTCGCACTTGTGTTAGTGTTGAAAAACAACTTTTCGCACTTGTGTTAGTGTTGAAAAACCACTTTTCGCACTTGTGTTGGTGCAGGAAACCACTTTTGCACTTGTATTAGTGTGGAAAAAACACTTTTCGCACTTGTGTTAGTGTTGAAAAACCACTTTTCGCACTTGTGTTAGTGTTGAAAAACCACTTTTCGCACTTGTGTTAGTGTTGAAAAACCACTTTTCGCACTTGTGTTGGTGCAGGAAACCACTTTTGCACTTGTATTAGTGTGGAAAAACCACTTTTTGCACTTGTGATATTGTTGAAAAACCACTTTTCGCACTTGTGTTAGTGTTGAAAAACCACTTTTCGCACTTGTGTTGGTGCAGGAAACCACTTTTGCACTTGTATTAGTGTGGAAAAAACACTTTTTGCACTTGTGATAGTGTTGAAAAACCACTTTTCGCACTTGTGTTAGTGTTGAAAACCCACTTTTCGCACTTGCGTTGGTGCAGGAAACCACTTTTGCACTTGTATTAGTGTGGAAAAACCACTTTTCGCACTTGTGTTAGTGTTGAAAAACCACTTTTCGCACTTATGTTAGTGTTGAAAAACCACTTTTCGCACTTGTGTTAGTGTTGAAAAACCACTTTTCGCACTTGTGTTAGTGTTGAAAAACCACTTTTCGCACTTGTGTTGGTGCAGGAAACCACTTTTGCACTTGTATTATTGTGGAAAAAACACTTTTTGCACTTGTGATAGTGTTGAAAAACCACTTTTCGCACTTGTGTTAGTGTTGAAAAACCACTTTTCACACTTGTGTTGGTGCAGGAAATCACTTTTGCACTTGTATTAGTGTGGAAAAAACACTTTTCGCACTTGTGTTCGTGTTGAAAAACCACTTTTCGCACTTGTGTTAGTGTTGAAAAACCACTTTTCACACTTGTGTTAGTGTTGAAAAACCACTTTTCGCACTTGTGTTAGTGTTGAAAAACCACTTTTCGCACTTGTGTTGGTGCAGGAAACCACTTTTGCACTTGTATTAGTGTGGAAAAAACACTTTTTGCACTTGTGATATTGTTGAAAAACCACTTTTCGCACTTGTGTTAGTGTTGAAAAACCACTTTTCGCACTTGTGTTGGTGCAGGAAACCACTTTTGCACTTCTATTGGTGTGGAAAAAACACTTTTCTAACTTGTGTTCGTGTTGAAAAACCACTTTTCGCACTTGTGTTAGTGTTGAAAAACCACTTTTCGCACTTGTGTTAGTGTTGAAAAACCACTTTTCGCACTTGTGTTGGTGCAGGAAACCACTTTTGCACTTCTATTGGTGTGGAAAAAACACTTTTCTAACTTGTGTTCGTGTTGAAAAACCACTTTTCGCACTTGTGTTAGTGTTGAAAAACCACTTTTCGCACTTGTGTTAGTGTTGAAAAACCACTTTTCGCACTTGTGTTGGTGCAGGAAACCACTTTTGCACTTGTATTAGTGTGGAAAAAACACTTTTCGCACTTGTATTAGTGTTGAAAAACAACTTTTCGCACTTGTGTTAGTGTTGAAAAACCACTTTTCGCACTTGTGTTGGTGCAGGAAACCACTTTTGCACTTGCATTAGTGTGGAAAAAACATTTTTCGCACTTGTGTTAGTGTTGAAAAACCACTTTTCGCACTTGTGTTAGTGTTGAAAAACCACTTTTCGCACTTGCGTTAGTGTTGAAAAACCACTTTTCGCACTTGTGTTGGTGCAGGAAACCACTTTTGCACTTGTATTAGTGTGGAAAAACCACTTTTTGCACTTGTGATATTGTTGAAAAACCACTTTT
This sequence comes from Myxine glutinosa, assembly GCF_964187855.1. Lineage (NCBI taxonomy): Eukaryota > Metazoa > Chordata > Myxini > Myxiniformes > Myxinidae > Myxine > Myxine glutinosa. Next base: position 42,709 of record NW_027617190.1, on the reverse strand, counting down.
CGCACTTGTGTTAGTGTTGAAAAACCACTTTTCGCACTTGTGTTGGTGCAGGAAACCACTTTTGCACTTGTATTAGTGTGGAAAAAACACTTTTTGCACTTGTGATAGTGTTGAAAAACCACTTTTCGCACTTGTGTTAGTGTTGAAAACCCACTTTTCGCACTTGCGTTGGTGCAGGAAACCACTTTTGCACTTGTATTAGTGTGGAAAAACCACTTTTCGCACTTGTGTTAGTGTTGAAAAACCACTTTTCGCACTTATGTTAGTGTTGAAAAACCACTTTTCGCACTTGTGATAGTGTTGAAAAACCACTTTTCGCACTTGTTTTAGTGTTGAAAAACCACTTTTCGCACTTGCGTTGGTGCAAGAAACCACTTTTGCACTTGTGTTAGTTTGGAAAAACCACTTTTCGCACTTGTGTTAGTGTTGAAAAACCACTTTTCGCACTTGTGTTAGTGTTGAAAAACCACTTTTCGCACTTGTGTTAGTGTTGAAAAACCACTTTTCGCACTTGTGTTGGTTCAGGAAACCACTTTTGCACTTGTATTAGTGTGGAAAAAACACTTTTTGCACTTGTGATAATGTTGAAAAACCACTTTTCGCACTTGTGTTAGTGTTGAAAAACCACTTTTCACACTTGTGTTGGTGCAGGAATTCACTTTTGCACTTGTATTAGTGTGGAAAAAACACTTTTCGCACTTGTGTTCGTGTTGAAAAACCACTTTTCGCACTTGTGTTAGTGTTGAAAAACCACTTTTCGCACTTGTGTTAGTGTTGAAAAACCACTTTTCGCACTTGTGTTGGTGCAGGAAACCACTTTTGCACTTGTATTAGTGTGAAAAAACACTTTTCGCACTTGTATTAGTGTTGAAAAACAACTTTTCGCACTTGTGTTAGTGTTGAAAAACCACTTTTCGCACTTGTGTTGGTGCAGGAAACCACTTTTGCACTTGTATTAGTGTGGAAAAAACACTTTTCGCACTTGTGTTAGTGTTGAAAAACCACTTTTCGCACTTGTGTTAGTGTTGAAAAACCACTTTTCGCACTTGTGTTAGTGTTGAAAAACCACTTTTCGCACTTGTGTTGGTGCAGGAAACCACTTTTGCACTTGTATTAGTGTGGAAAAACCACTTTTTGCACTTGTGATATTGTTGAAAAACCACTTTTCGCACTTGTGTTAGTGTTGAAAAACCACTTTTCGCACTTGTGTTGGTGCAGGAAACCACTTTTGCACTTGTAATAGTGTGGAAAAAACACTTTTTGCACTTGTGATAGTGTTGAAAAACCACTTTTCGCACTTGTGTTAGTGTTGAAAACCCACTTTTCGCACTTGCGTTGGTGCAGGAAACCACTTTTGCACTTGTATTAGTGTGGAAAAACCACTTTTCGCACTTGTGTTAGTGTTGAAAAACCACTTTTCGCACTTATGTTAGTGTTGAAAAACCACTTTTCGCACTTGTGTTAGTGTTGAAAAACCACTTTTCGCACTTGTGTTGGTGCAGGAAACCACTTTTGCACTTGTATTAGTGTGGAAAAAACACTTTTCGCACTTGTGTTAGTGTTGAAAAACCACTTTTCGCACTTGTGTTAGTGTTGAAAAACCACTTTTCGCACTTGTGTTAGTGTTGAAAAACCACTTTTCGCACTTGTGTTGGTGCAGGAAACCACTTTTGCACTTGTATTAGTGTGGAAAAACCACTTTTTGCACTTGTGATAGTGTTGAAAAACCACTTTTCGCACTTGTGTTAGTGTTGAAAACCCACTTTTCGCACTTGCGTTGGTGCAGGAAACCACTTTTGCACTTGTATTAGTGTGGAAAAACCACTTTTCGCACTTGTGTTAGTGTTGAAAAACCACTTTTCGCACTTATGTTAGTGTTGAAAAACCACTTTTCGCACTTGTGTTAGTGTTGAAAAACCACTTTTCGCACTTGTGTTAGTGTTGAAAAACCACTTTTCGCACTTGTGTTGGTGCAGGAAACCACTTTTGCACTTGTATTAGTGTGGAAAAAACACTTTTTGCACTTGTGATAGTGTTGAAAAACCACTTTTCGCACTTGTGTTAGTGTTGAAAAACCACTTTTCACACTTGTGTTGGTGCAGGAAATCACTTTTGCACTTGTATTAGTGTGGAAAAAACACTTTTCGCACTTGTGTTCGTGTTGAAAAACCACTTTTCGCACTTGTGTTAGTGTTGAAAAACCACTTTTCACACTTGTGTTAGTGTTGAAAAACCACTTTTCGCACTTGTGTTAGTGTTGAAAAACCACTTTTCGCACTTGTGTTGGTGCAGGAAACCACTTTTGCACTTGTATTAGTGTGGAAAAAACACTTTTTGCACTTGTGATATTGTTGAAAAACCACTTTTCGCACTTGTGTTAGTGTTGAAAAACCACTTTTCGCACTTGTGTTGGTGCAGGAAACCACTTTTGCACTTCTATTGGTGTGGAAAAAACACTTTTCTAACTTGTGTTCGTGTTGAAAAACCACTTTTCGCACTTGTGTTAGTGTTGAAAAACCACTTTTCGCACTTGTGTTAGTGTTGAAAAACCACTTTTCGCACTTGTGTTGGTGCAGGAAACCACTTTTGCACTTCTATTGGTGTGGAAAAAACACTTTTCTAACTTGTGTTCGTGTTGAAAAACCACTTTTCGCACTTGTGTTAGTGTTGAAAAACCACTTTTCGCACTTGTGTTAGTGTTGAAAAACCACTTTTCGCACTTGTGTTGGTGCAGGAAACCACTTTTGCACTTGTATTAGTGTGGAAAAAACACTTTTCGCACTTGTATTAGTGTTGAAAAACAACTTTTCGCACTTGTGTTAGTGTTGAAAAACCACTTTTCGCACTTGTGTTGGTGCAGGAAACCACTTTTGCACTTGCATTAGTGTGGAAAAAACATTTTTCGCACTTGTGTTAGTGTTGAAAAACCACTTTTCGCACTTGTGTTAGTGTTGAAAAACCACTTTTCGCACTTGCGTTAGTGTTGAAAAACCACTTTTCGCACTTGTGTTGGTGCAGGAAACCACTTTTGCACTTGTATTAGTGTGGAAAAACCACTTTTTGCACTTGTGATATTGTTGAAAAACCACTTTTCGCACTTGTGTTAGTGTTGAAAAACCACTTTTCGCACTTGTGTTGGTGCAGGAAACCACTTTTGCACTTGTATTAGTGTGGAAAAAACACTTTTTGCACTTGTGATAGTGTTGAAAAACCACTTTTCGCACTTGTGTTAGTGTTGAAAACCCACTTTTCGCACTTGCGTTGGTGCAGGAAACCACTTTTGCACTTGTATTAGTGTGGAAAAACCACTTTTCGCACTTGTGTTAGTGTTGAAAAACCACTTTTCGCACTTATGTTAGTGTTGAAAAACCACTTTTCGCACTTGTGATAGTGTTGAAAAACCACTTTTCGCACTTGTTTTAGTGTTGAAAAACCACTTTTCGCACTTGCGTTGGTGCAAGAAACCACTTTTGCACTTGTGTTAGTTTGGAAAAACCACTTTTCGCACTTGTGTTAGTGTTGAAAAACCACTTTTCGCTCTTGTGTTAGTGTTGAAAAACCACTTTTCGCACTTGTGTTAGTGTTGAAAAACCACTTTTCGCACTTGTGTTGGTGCAGGAAACCACTTTTGCACTTGTATTAGTGTGGAAAAAACACTTTTTGCACTTGTGATAATGTTGAAAAACCACTTTTCGCACTTGTGTTAGTGTTGAAAAACCACTTTTCACACTTGTGTTGGTGCAGGAATTCACTTTTGCACTTGTATTAGTGTGGAAAAAACACTTTTCGCACTTGTGTTCGTGTTGAAAAACCACTTTTCGCACTTGTGTTAGTGTTGAAAAACCACTTTTCGCACTTGTGTTAGTGTTGAAAAACCACTTTTCGCACTTGTGTTGGTGCAGGAAACCACTTTTGCACTTGTATTAGTGTGGAAAAAACACTTTTCGCACTTGTATTAGTGTTGAAAAACAACTTTTCGCACTTGTGTTAGTGTTGAAAAACCACTTTTCGCACTTGTGTTGGTGCAGGAAACCACTTTTGCACTTGTATTAGTGTGGAAAAAACACTTTTCGCACTTGTGTTAGTGTTGAAAAACCACTTTTCGCACTTGTGTTAGTGTTGAAAAACCACTTTTCGCACTTGTGTTAGTGTTGAAAAACCACTTTTCGCACTTGTGTTGGTGCAGGAAACCACTTTTGCACTTGTATTAGTGTGGAAAAACCACTTTTTGCACTTGTGATATTGTTGAAAAACCACTTTTCGCACTTGTGTTAGTGTTGAAAAACCACTTTTCGCACTTGTGTTGGTGCAGGAAACCACTTTTGCACTTGTAATAGTGTGGAAAAAACACTTTTTGCACTTGTGATAGTGTTGAAAAACCACTTTTCGCACTTGTTTTAGTGTTGAAAACCCACTTTTCGCACTTGCGTTGGTGCAAGAAACCACTTTTGCACTTGTATTAGTGTGGAAAAACCACTTTTCGCACTTGTGTTAGTGTTGAAAAACCACTTTTCGCACTTATGTTAGTGTTGAAAAACCACTTTTCGCACTTGTGTTAGTGTTGAAAAACCACTTTTCGCACTTGTGTTGGTGCAGGAAACCACTTTTGCACTTGTATTAGTGTGGAAAAAACACTTTTCGCACTTGTGTTAGTGTTGAAAAACCACTTTTCGCACTTGTGTTAGTGTTGAAAAACCACTTTTCGCACTTGTGTTAGTGTTGAAAAACCACTTTTCGCACTTGTGTTGGTGCAGGAAACCACTTTTGCACTTGTATTAGTGTGGAAAAAACACTTTTTGCACTTGTGATAATGTTGAAAAACCACTTTTCGCACTTGTGTTAGTGTTGAAAAACCACTTTTCACACTTGTGTTGGTGCAGGAAATCACTTTTGCACTTGTATTAGTGTGGAAAAAACACTTTTCGCACTTGTGTTCGTGTTGAAAAACCACTTTTCGCACTTGTGTTAGTGTTGAAAAACCACTTTTCGCACTTGTGTTAGTGTTGAAAAACCACTTTTCGCACTTGTGTTGGTGCAGGAAACCACTTTTGCACTTGTATTAGTGTGGAAAAACACTTTTCGCACTTGTGTTAGTGTTGAAAAACAACTTTTCGCACTTGTGTTAGTGTTGAAAAACCACTTTTCGCACTTGTGTTGGTGCAGGAAACCACTTTTGCACTTGTATTAGTGTGGAAAAAACACTTTTCGCACTTGTGTTAGTGTTGAAAAACCACTTTTCGCACTTGTGTTAGTGTTGAAAAACCACTTTTCGCACTTGTGTTAGTGTTGAAAAACCACTTTTCGCACTTGTGTTGGTGCAGGAAACCACTTTTGCACTTGTATTAGTGTGGAAAAACCACTTTTTGCACTTGTGATATTGTTGAAAAACCACTTTTCGCACTTGTGTTAGTGTTGAAAAACCACTTTTCGCACTTGTGTTGGTGCAGGAAACCACTTTTGCACTTGTATTAGTGTGGAAAAAACACTTTTTGCACTTGTGATAGTGTTGAAAAACCACTTTTCGCACTTGTGTTAGTGTTGAAAACCCACTTTTCGCACTTGCGTTGGTGCAGGAAACCACTTTTGCACTTGTATTAGTGTGGAAAAACCACTTTTCGCACTTGTGTTAGTGTTGAAAAACCACTTTTCGCACTTATGTTAGTGTTGAAAAACCACTTTTCGCACTTGTGTTAGTGTTGAAAAACCACTTTTCGCACTTGTGTTAGTGTTGAAAAACCACTTTTCGCACTTGTGTTGGTGCAGGAAACCACTTTTGCACTTGTATTAGTGTGGAAAAAACACTTTTTGCACTTGTGATAGTGTTGAAAAACCACTTTTCGCACTTGTGTTAGTGTTGAAAAACCACTTTTCACACTTGTGTTGGTGCAGGAAATCACTTTTGCACTTGTATTAGTGTGGAAAAAACACTTTTCGCACTTGTGTTCGTGTTGAAAAACCACTTTTCGCACTTGTGTTAGTGTTGAAAAACCACTTTTCACACTTGTGTTAGTGTTGAAAAACCACTTTTCGCACTTGTGTTAGTGTTGAAAAACCACTTTTCGCACTTGTGTTGGTGCAGGAAACCACTTTTGCACTTGTATTAGTGTGGAAAAAACACTTTTTGCACTTGTGATATTGTTGAAAAACCACTTTTCGCACTTGTGTTAGTGTTGAAAAACCACTTTTCGCACTTGTGTTGGTGCAGGAAACCACTTTTGCACTTCTATTGGTGTGGAAAAAACACTTTTCTAACTTGTGTTCGTGTTGAAAAACCACTTTTCGCACTTGTGTTAGTGTTGAAAAACCACTTTTCGCACTTGTGTTAGTGTTGAAAAACCACTTTTCGCACTTGTGTTGGTGCAGGAAACCACTTTTGCACTTCTATTGGTGTGGAAAAAACACTTTTGTAACTTGTGTTCGTGTTGAAAAACCACTTTTTGCACTTGTGTTAGTGTTGAAAAACCACTTTTCGCACTTGTGTTAGTGTTGAAAAACCACTTTTCGCACTTGTGTTGGTGCAGGAAACCACTTTTGCACTTGTATTAGTGTGGAAAAAACACTTTTCGCACTTGTATTAGTGTTGAAAAACAACTTTTCGCACTTGTGTTAGTGTTGAAAAACCACTTTTCGCACTTGTGTTGGTGCAGGAAACCACTTTTGCACTTGCATTAGTGTGGAAAAAACATTTTTCGCACTTGTGTTAGTGTTGAAAAACCACTTTTCGCACTTGTGTTAGTGTTGAAAAACCACTTTTCGCACTTGCGTTAGTGTTGAAAAACCACTTTTCGCACTTGTGTTGGTGCAGGAAACCACTTTTGCACTTGTATTAGTGTGGAAAAACCACTTTTTGCACTTGTGATATTGTTGAAAAACCACTTTTCGCACTTGTGTTAGTGTTGAAAAACCACTTTTCGCACTTGTGTTGGTGCAGGAAACCACTTTTGCACTTGTATTAGTGTGGAAAAAACACTTTTTGCACTTGTGATAGTGTTGAAAAACCACTTTTCGCACTTGTGTTAGTGTTGAAAACCCACTTTTCGCACTTGCGTTGGTGCAGGAAACCACTTTTGCACTTGTATTAGTGTGGAAAAACCACTTTTCGCACTTGTGTTAGTGTTGAAAAACCACTTTTCGCACTTATGTTAGTGTTGAAAAACCACTTTTCGCACTTGTGTTAGTGTTGAAAAACCACTTTTCGCACTTGTTTTGGTGCAGGAAACCACTTTTGCACTTGTATTAGTGTGGAAAAAACACTTTTCACACTTGTGTTAGTGTTGAAAAACCACTTTTTGCACTTGTGTTCGTGTTGAAAAACCACTTTTCACACTTGTGTTAGTGTTGAAAAACCACTTTTCGCACTTGTGTTGGTGCAGGAAACCACTTTTGCACTTGTATTAGTGTGGAAAAAACACTTTTTGCACTTGTGATAATGTTGAAAAACCACTTTTCGCACTTGTGTTAGTGTTGAAAAACCACTTTTCACACTTGTGTTGGTGCAGGAAATCACTTTTGCACTTGTATTAGTGTGGAAAAAACACTTTTCGCACTTGTGTTCGTGTTGAAAAACCACTTTTCGCACTTGTGTTAGTGTTGAAAAACCACTTTTCGCACTTGTGTTAGTGTTGAAAAACCACTTTTCGCACTTGTGTTGGTGCAGGAAACCACTTTTGCACTTGTATTAGTGTGGAAAAACACTTTTCGCACTTGTGTTAGTGTTGAAAAACAACTTTTCGCACTTGTGTTAGTGTTGAAAAACCACTTTTCGCACTTGTGTTGGTGCAGGAAACCACTTTTGCACTTGTATTAGTGTGGAAAAAACACTTTTCGCACTTGTGTTAGTGTTGAAAAACCACTTTTCGCACTTGTGTTAGTGTTGAAAAACCACTTTTCGCACTTGTGTTAGTGTTGAAAAACCACTTTTCGCACTTGTGTTGGTGCAGGAAACCACTTTTGCACTTGTATTAGTGTGGAAAAACCACTTTTTGCACTTGTGATATTGTTGAAAAACCACTTTTCGCACTTGTGTTAGTGTTGAAAAACCACTTTTCGCACTTGTGTTGGTGCAGGAAACCACTTTTGCACTTGTATTAGTGTGGAAAAAACACTTTTTGCACTTGTGATAGTGTTGAAAAACCACTTTTCGCACTTGTGTTCGTGTTGAAAACCCACTTTTCGCACTTGCGTTGGTGCAGGAAACCACTTTTGCACTTGTATTAGTGTGGAAAAACCACTTTTCGCACTTGTGTTAGTGTTGAAAAACCACTTTTCGCACTTATGTTAGTGTTGAAAAACCACTTTTCGCACTTGTGTTAGTGTTGAAAAACCACTTTTCGCACTTGTGTTAGTGTTGAAAAACCACTTTTCGCACTTGTGTTGGTGCAGGAAACCACTTTTGCACTTGTATTAGTGTGGAAAAAACACTTTTTGCACTTGTGATAATGTTGAAAAACCACTTTTCGCACTTGTGTTAGTGTTGAAAAACCACTTTTCACACTTGTGTTGGTGCAGGAAATCACTTTTGCACTTGTATTAGTGTGGAAAAAACACTTTTCGCACTTGTGTTCGTGTTGAAAAACCACTTTTCGCACTTGTGTTAGTGTTGAAAAACCACTTTTCACACTTGTGTTAGTGTTGAAAAACCACTTTTCGCACTTGTGTTGGTGCAGGAAACCACTTTTGCACTTGTATTAGTGTGGAAAAAACACTTTTCGCACTTCTGTTAGTGTTGAAAAACAACTTTTCGCACTTGTGTTAGTGTTGAAAAACCACTTTTCGCACTTGTGTTGGTGCAGGAAACCACTTTTGCACTTGTATTAGTGTGGAAAAAACACTTTTCGCACTTGTGTTAGTGTTGAAAAACCACTTTTCGCACTTGTGTTAGTGTTGAAAAACCACTTTTCGCACTTGTGTTAGTGTTGAAAAACCACTTTTCGCACTTGTGTTGGTGCAGGAAACCACTTTTGCACTTGTATTAGTGTGGAAAAACCACTTTTTGCACTTGTGATATTGTTGAAAAACCACTTTTCGCACTTGTGTTAGTGTTGAAAAACCACTTTTCGCACTTGTGTTGGTGCAGGAAACCACTTTTGAACTTGTATTAGTGTGGAAAAACCACTTTTCGCACTTGTGTTAGTGTTGAAAAACCACTTTTCGCACTTATGTTAGTGTTGAAAAACCACTTTTCGCACTTGTGTTAGTGTTGAAAAACCACTTTTCGCACTTGTGTTGGTGCAGGAAACCACTTTTGCACTTGTATTAGTGTGGAAAAAACACTTTTCGCACTTGTGTTAGTGTTGAAAAACCACTTTTCGCACTTGTGTTAGTGTTGAAAAACCACTTTTCGCACTTGTGTTAGTGTTGAAAAACCACTTTTCGCACTTGTGTTGGTGCAGGAAACCACTTTTGCACTTGTATTAGTGTGGAAAAAACACTTTTCGCACTTGTGTTAGTGTTGAAAAACAACTTTTCGCACTTGTGTTAGTGTTGAAAAACCACTTTTCGCACTTGTGTTGGTGCAGGAAACCACTTTTGCATTTGTATTAGTGTGGAAAAAACACTTTTCGCACTTGTGTTAGTGTTGAAAAACCACTTTTCGCACATGTGTTAGTGTTGAAAAACCACTTTTCGCACTTGTGTTAGTGTTGAAAAACCACTTTTCGCACTTGTGTTGGTGCAGGAAACCACTTTTGCACTTGTATTAGTGTGGAAAAACCACTTTTTGCACTTGTGATATTGTTGAAAAACCACTTTTCGCACTTGTGTTAGTGTTGAAAAACCACTTTTCGCACTTGTGTTGGTGCAGGAAACCACTTTTGCACTTGTATTAGTGTGGAAAAAACACTTTTTGCACTTGTGATAGTGTTGAAAAACCACTTTTCGCACTTGTGTTAGTGTTGAAAACCCACTTTTCGCACTTGCGTTGGTGCAGGAAACCACTTTTGCACTTGTATTAGTGTGGAAAAACCACTTTTCGCACTTGTGTTAGTGTTGAAAAACCACTTTTCGCACTTATGTTAGTGTTGAAAAACCACTTTTCGCACTTGTGTTAGTGTTGAAAAACCACTTTTCGCACTTGTGTTGGTGCAGGAAACCACTTTTGCACTTGTATTAGTGTGGAAAAAACACTTTTCGCACTTGTGTTAGTGTTGAAAAACCACTTTTTGCACTTGTGTTAGTGTTGAAAAACCACTTTTCACACTTGTGTTAGTGTTGAAAAACCACTTTTCGCACTTGTGTTAGTGTTGAAAAACCACTTTTCGCACTTGTGTTGGTGCAGGAAACCACTTTTGCACTTGTAGTAGTGTGGAAAAAACACTTTTCGCACTTGTGTTAGTGTTGAAAAACCACTTTTGCACTTGTATTAGTGTGGAAAAACACTTTTTGCACTTGTGATAGTGTTGAAAAACCACTTTTCGCACTTGTGTTAGTGTTGAAAAACCACTTTTCGCACTTGTGTTAGTGTTGGAAAACCACTTTTCGCACTTGTCTTGGTGCAGGAAACCACTTTTGCACTTGGATTAGTGTGGAAAAAACACTTTTCGCACTTGTGTTATTGTTGAAAAACCACTTTTCGCACTTGTGTTAGTGTTGAAAAACCACTTTTCGCACTTGTGTTGGTGCAGGAAACCACTGTTGCACTTGTATGTGTGGAAAAAACACTTTTCGCACTTGTGTTAGTGTTGAAAAACCACTTTTCGCACTTGTGTTAGTGTTGAAAAACCACTTTTCTCACTTGTGTTGGTGTTGAAAAAACACTTTTTGCACTTGTGATAGTGTTGAAAAACCACTTTTCGCACTTGTGTTGGTGTTGAAAAAACACTTTTTGCACTTGTGTTGGTGCAGGAAACCACTTTTGCACTTGTATTAGTGTGGAAAAAACACTTTTCGCACTTGTGATAGTGTTGAAAAACCACTTTTCGCACTTGTGTTAGTGTTGAAAAACCACTTTTCGCACTTGTGTTAGTGTTGAAAAACCACTTTTCGCACTTGTGTTGGTGCAGGAAACCACTTTTGCACTTGTATTAGTGTGGAAAAAACACTTTTTGCACTTGTGATATTGTTGAAAAACCACTTTTCGCACTTGTGTTAGTGTTGAAAAACCACTTTTCGCACTTGTGTTGGTGCAGGAAACCAATTTTGCGCTTGTATTAGTGTGGAAAAACCACTTTTCACACTTGTGTTGGTGCAGGAAACCACTTTTGCACTTGTATTAGTGTGGAAAAAACACTTTTTGCACTTGTGATATTGTTGAAAAACCACTTTTCACACTTGTGTTAGTGTTGAAAAACCACTTTTCGCACTTGTGTTGGTGTTGAAAAACCACTTTTCGCACTTGTGTTGGTGCAGGAAACCACTTTTGCACTTCTATTGGTGTGGAAAAAACACTTTTGTAACTTGTGTTCGTGTTGAAAAACCACTTTTTGCACTTGTGTTAGTGTTGAAAAACCACTTTTCGCACTTGTGTTAGTGTTGAAAAACCACTTTTCGCACTTGTGTTGGTGCAGGAAACCACTTTTGCACTTGTATTAGTGTGGAAAAAACACTTTTCGCACTTGTATTAGTGTTGAAAAACAACTTTTCGCACTTGTGTTAGTGTTGAAAAACCACTTTTCGCACTTGTGTTGGTGCAGGAAACCACTTTTGCACTTGCATTAGTGTGGAAAAAACATTTTTCGCACTTGTGTTAGTGTTGAAAAACCACTTTTCGCACTTGTGTTAGTGTTGAAAAACCACTTTTCGCACTTGCGTTAGTGTTGAAAAACCACTTTTCGCACTTGTGTTGGTGCAGGAAACCACTTTTGCACTTGTATTAGTGTGGAAAAACCACTTTTTGCACTTGTGATATTGTTGAAAAACCACTTTTCGCACTTGTGTTAGTGTTGAAAAACCACTTTTCGCACTTGTGTTGGTGCAGGAAACCACTTTTGCACTTGTATTAGTGTGGAAAAAACACTTTTTGCACTTGTGATAGTGTTGAAAAACCACTTTTCGCACTTGTGTTAGTGTTGAAAACCCACTTTTCGCACTTGCGTTGGTGCAGGAAACCACTTTTGCACTTGTATTAGTGTGGAAAAACCACTTTTCGCACTTGTGTTAGTGTTGAAAAACCACTTTTCGCACTTATGTTAGTGTTGAAAAACCACTTTTCGCACTTGTGTTAGTGTTGAAAAACCACTTTTCGCACTTGTTTTGGTGCAGGAAACCACTTTTGCACTTGTATTAGTGTGGAAAAAACACTTTTCACACTTGTGTTAGTGTTGAAAAACCACTTTTTGCACTTGTGTTCGTGTTGAAAAACCACTTTTCGCACTTGTGTTAGTGTTGAAAAACCACTTTTCGCACTTGTGTTGGTGCAGGAAACCACTTTTGCACTTGTATTAGTGTGGAAAAAACACTTTTTGCACTTGTGATAATGTTGAAAAACCACTTTTCGCACTTGTGTTAGTGTTGAAAAACCACTTTTCACACTTGTGTTGGTGCAGGAAATCACTTTTGCACTTGTATTAGTGTGGAAAAACCACTTTTCGCACTTGTGTTAGTGTTGAAAAACCACTTTTCGCACTTGTGTTAGTGTTGAAAAACCACTTTTCGCACTTGTGTTGGTGCAGGAAACCACTTTTGCACTTGTATTAGTGTGGAAAAACACTTTTCGCACTTGTGTTAGTGTTGAAAAACAACTTTTCGCACTTGTGTTAGTGTTGAAAAACCACTTTTCGCACTTGTGTTGGTGCAGGAAACCACTTTTGCACTTGTATTAGTGTGGAAAAAACACTTTTCGCACTTGTGTTAGTGTTGAAAAACCACTTTTCGCACTTGTGTTAGTGTTGAAAAACCACTTTTCGCACTTGTGTTAGTGTTGAAAAACCACTTTTCGCACTTGTGTTGGTGCAGGAAACCACTTTTGCACTTGTATTAGTGTGGAAAAACCACTTTTTGCACTTGTGATATTGTTGAAAAACCACTTTTCGCACTTGTGTTAGTGTTGAAAAACCACTTTTCGCACTTGTGTTGGTGCAGGAAACCACTTTTGCACTTGTATTAGTGTGGAAAAAACACTTTTTGCACTTGTGATAGTGTTGAAAAACCACTTTTCGCACTTGTGTTCGTGTTGAAAACCCACTTTTCGCACTTGCGTTGGTGCAGGAAACCACTTTTGCACTTGTATTAGTGTGGAAAAACCACTTTTCGCACTTGTGTTAGTGTTGAAAAACCACTTTTCGCACTTATGTTAGTGTTGAAAAACCACTTTTCGCACTTGTGTTAGTGTTGAAAAACCACTTTTCGCACTTGTGTTAGTGTTGAAAAACCACTTTTCGCACTTGTGTTGGTGCAGGAAACCACTTTTGCACTTGTATTAGTGTGGAAAAAACACTTTTTGCACTTGTGATAATGTTGAAAAACCACTTTTCGCACTTGTGTTAGTGTTGAAAAACCACTTTTCACACTTGTGTTGGTGCAGGAAATCACTTTTGCACTTGTATTAGTGTGGAAAAAACACTTTTCGCACTTGTGTTCGTGTTGAAAAACCACTTTTCGCACTTGTGTTAGTGTTGAAAAACCACTTTTCACACTTGTGTTAGTGTTGAAAAACCACTTTTCGCACTTGTGTTGGTGCAGGAAACCACTTTTGCACTTGTATTAGTGTGGAAAAAACACTTTTCGCACTTCTGTTAGTGTTGAAAAACAACTTTTCGCACTTGTGTTAGTGTTGAAAAACCACTTTTCGCACTTGTGTTGGTGCAGGAAACCACTTTTGCACTTGTATTAGTGTGGAAAAAACACTTTTCGCACTTGTGTTAGTGTTGAAAAACCACTTTTCGCACTTGTGTTAGTGTTGAAAAACCACTTTTCGCACTTGTGTTAGTGTTGAAAAACCACTTTTCGCACTTGTGTTGGTGCAGGAAACCACTTTTGCACTTGTATTAGTGTGGAAAAACCACTTTTTGCACTTGTGATATTGTTGAAAAACCACTTTTCGCACTTGTGTTAGTGTTGAAAAACCACTTTTCGCACTTGTGTTGGTGCAGGAAACCACTTTTGAACTTGTATTAGTGTGGAAAAACCACTTTTCGCACTTGTGTTAGTGTTGAAAAACCACTTTTCGCACTTATGTTAGTGTTGAAAAACCACTTTTCGCACTTGTGTTAGTGTTGAAAAACCACTTTTCGCACTTGTGTTGGTGCAGGAAACCACTTTTGCACTTGTATTAGTGTGGAAAAAACACTTTTCGCACTTGTGTTAGTGTTGAAAAACCACTTTTCGCACTTGTGTTAGTGTTGAAAAACCACTTTTCGCACTTGTGTTAGTGTTGAAAAACCACTTTTCGCACTTGTGTTGGTGCAGGAAACCACTTTTGCACTTGTATTAGTGTGGAAAAAACACTTTTCGCACTTGTGTTAGTGTTGAAAAACAACTTTTCGCACTTGTGTTAGTGTTGAAAAACCACTTTTCGCACTTGTGTTGGTGCAGGAAACCACTTTTGCATTTGTATTAGTGTGGAAAAAACACTTTTCGCACTTGTGTTAGTGTTGAAAAACCACTTTTCGCACATGTGTTAGTGTTGAAAAACCACTTTTCGCACTTGTGTTAGTGTTGAAAAACCACTTTTCGCACTTGTGTTGGTGCAGGAAACCACTTTTGCACTTGTATTAGTGTGGAAAAACCACTTTTTGCACTTGTGATATTGTTGAAAAACCACTTTTCGCACTTGTGTTAGTGTTGAAAAACCACTTTTCGCACTTGTGTTGGTGCAGGAAACCACTTTTGCACTTGTATTAGTGTGGAAAAAACACTTTTTGCACTTGTGATAGTGTTGAAAAACCACTTTTCGCACTTGTGTTAGTGTTGAAAACCCACTTTTCGCACTTGCGTTGGTGCAGGAAACCACTTTTGCACTTGTATTAGTGTGGAAAAACCACTTTTCGCACTTGTGTTAGTGTTGAAAAACCACTTTTCGCACTTATGTTAGTGTTGAAAAACCACTTTTCGCACTTGTGTTAGTGTTGAAAAACCACTTTTCGCACTTGTGTTGGTGCAGGAAACCACTTTTGCACTTGTATTAGTGTGGAAAAAACACTTTTCGCACTTGTGTTAGTGTTGAAAAACCACTTTTTGCACTTGTGTTAGTGTTGAAAAACCACTTTTCACACTTGTGTTAGTGTTGAAAAACCACTTTTCGCACTTGTGTTAGTGTTGAAAAACCACTTTTCGCACTTGTGTTGGTGCAGGAAACCACTTTTGCACTTGTAGTAGTGTGGAAAAAACACTTTTCGCACTTGTGTTAGTGTTGAAAAACCACTTTTGCACTTGTATTAGTGTGGAAAAACACTTTTTGCACTTGTGATAGTGTTGAAAAACCACTTTTCGCACTTGTGTTAGTGTTGAAAAACCACTTTTCGCACTTGTGTTAGTGTTGGAAAACCACTTTTCACACTTGTCTTGGTGCAGGAAACCACTTTTGCACTTGGATTAGTGTGGAAAAAACACTTTTCGCACTTGTGTTATTGTTGAAAAACCACTTTTCGCACTTGTGTTAGTGTTGAAAAACCACTTTTCGCACTTGTGTTGGTGCACGAAACCACTGTTGCACTTGTATGTGTGGAAAAAACACTTTTCGCACTTGTGTTAGTGTTGAAAAACCACTTTTCGCACTTGTGTTAGTGTTGAAAAACCACTTTTCTCACTTGTGTTGGTGTTGAAAAAACACTTTTTGCACTTGTGATAGTGTTGAAAAACCACTTTTCGCACTTGTGTTGGTGTTGAAAAAACACTTTTTGCACTTGTGTTGGTGCAGGAAACCACTTTTGCACTTGTATTAGTGTGGAAAAAACACTTTTCGCACTTGTGATAGTGTTGAAAAACCACTTTTCGCACTTGTGTTAGTGTTGAAAAACCACTTTTCGCACTTGTGTTAGTGTTGAAAAACCACTTTTCGCACTTGTGTTGGTGCAGGAAACCACTTTTGCACTTGTATTAGTGTGGAAAAAACACTTTTTGCACTTGTGATATTGTTGAAAAACCACTTTTCGCACTTGTGTTAGTGTTGAAAAACCACTTTTCGCACTTGTGTTGGTGCAGGAAACCAATTTTGCGCTTGTATTAGTGTGGAAAAACCACTTTTCACACTTGTGTTGGTGCAGGAAACCACTTTTGCACTTGTATTAGTGTGGAAAAAACACTTTTTGCACTTGTGATATTGTTGAAAAACCACTTTTCACACTTGTGTTAGTGTTGAAAAACCACTTTTCGCACTTGTGTTGGTGTTGAAAAACCACTTTTCGCACTTGTGTTGGTGCAGGAAACCACTTTTGCACTTGTATTAGTGTGGAAAAAACACTTTTTGCACTTGTGATAATGTTGAAAAACCACTTTTCGCACTTGTGTTAGTGTTGAAAAACCACTTTTCACACTTGTGTTGGTGCAGGAATTCACTTTTGCACTTGTATTAGTGTGGAAAAAACACTTTTCGCACTTGTGTTCGTGTTGAAAAACCACTTTTCGCACTTGTGTTAGTGTTGAAAAACCACTTTTCGCACTTGTGTTAGTGTTGAAAAACCACTTTTCGCACTTGTGTTGGTGCAGGAAACCACTTTTGCACTTGTATTAGTGTGGAAAAAACACTTTTCACACTTGTATTAGTGTTGAAAAACAACTTTTCGCACTTGTGTTAGTGTTGAAAAACCACTTTTCGCACTTGTGTTGGTGCAGGAAACCACTTTTGCACTTGTATTAGTGTGGAAAAAACACTTTTCGCACTTGTGTTAGTGTTGAAAAACCACTTTTCGCACTTGTGTTAGTGTTGAAAAACCACTTTTCGCACTTGTGTTAGTGTTGAAAAACCACTTTTCGCACTTGTGTTGGTGCAGGAAACCACTTTTGCACTTGTATTAGTGTGGAAAAACCACTTTTTGCACTTGTGATATTGTTGAAAAACCACTTTTCGCACTTGTGTTAGTGTTGAAAAACCACTTTTCACACTTGTGTTGGTGCAGGAAACCACTTTTGCACTTGTATTAGTGTGGAAAAAACACTTTTTGCACTTGTGATAGTGTTGAAAAACCACTTTTCACACTTGTGTTAGTGTTGAAAACCCACTTTTCGCACTTGCGTTGGTGCAGGAAACCACTTTTGCACTTGTATTAGTGTGGATAAACCACTTTTCGCACTTGTGTTAGTGTTGAAAAACCACTTTTCGCACTTATGTTAGTGTTGAAAAACCACTTTTCGCACTTGTGTTAGTGTTGAAAAACCACTTTTCGCACTTGTGTTGGTGCAGGAAACCACTTTTGCACTTGTATTAGTGTGGAAAAAACACTTTTCGCACTTGTGATAGTGTTGAAAAACCACTTTTCGCACTTGTGTTAGTGTTGAAAAACCACTTTTCGCACTTGTGTTAGTGTTGAAAAACCACTTTTCGCACTTGTGTTGGTACAGGAAACCACTTTTGCACTTGTATTAGTGTGGAAAAAACACTTTTTGCACTTGTGATAATGTTGAAAAACCACTTTTCGCACTTGTGTTAGTGTTGAAAAACCACTTTTCACACTTGTGTTGGTGCAGGAAATCACTTTTGCACTTGTATTAGTGTGGAAAAAACACTTTTCGCACTTGTGTTCGTGTTGAAAAACCACTTTTCGCACTTGTGTTAGTGTTGAAAAACCACTTTTCGCACTTGTGTTAGTGTTGAAAAACCACTTTTCGCACTTGTGTTGGTGCAGGAAACCACTTTTGCACTTGCATTAGTGTGGAAAAACACTTTTCGCACTTGTGTTAGTGTTGAAAAACAACTTTTCGCACTTGTGTTAGTGTTGAAAAACCACTTTTCGCACTTGTGTTGGTGCAGGAAACCACTTTTGCACTTGTATTAGTGTGGAAAAAACACTTTTCGCACTTGTGTTAGTGTTGAAAAACCACTTTTCGCACTTGTGTTAGTGTTGAAAAACCACTTTTCGCACTTGTGTTAGTGTTGAAAAACCACTTTTCGCACTTGTGTTGGTGCAGGAAACCACTTTTGCACTTGTATTAGTGTGGAAAAACCACTTTTTGCACTTGTGATATTGTTGAAAAACCACTTTTCGCACTTGTGTTAGTGTTGAAAAACCACTTTTCGCACTTGTGTTGGTGCAGGAAACCACTTTTGCACTTGTATTAGTGTGGAAAAAACACTTTTCGCACTTGTGTTAGTGTTGAAAAACCACTTTTCGCACTTGTGTTAGTGTTGAAAAACCACTTTTCGCACTTGTGTTAGTGTTGAAAAACCACTTTTCGCACTTGTGTTGGTGCAGGAAACCACTTTTGCACTTGTATTAGTGTGGAAAAACCACTTTTTGCACTTGTGATATTGTTGAAAAACCACTTTTCGCACTTGTGTTAGTGTTGAAAAACCACTTTTCACACTTGTGTTGGTGCAGGAAACCACTTTTGCACTTGTATTAGTGTGGAAAAAACACTTTTTGCACTTGTGATAGTGTTGAAAAACCACTTTTCGCACTTGTGTTAGTGTTGAAAACCCACTTTTCGCACTTGCGTTGGTGCAGGAAACCACTTTTGCACTTGTATTAGTGTGGATAAACCACTTTTCGCACTTGTGTTAGTGTTGAAAAACCACTTTTCGCACTTATGTTAGTGTTGAAAAACCACTTTTCGCACTTGTGTTAGTGTTGAAAAACCACTTTTCGCACTTGTGTTGGTGCAGGAAACCACTTTTGCACTTGTATTAGTGTGGAAAAAACACTTTTCGCACTTGTGATAGTGTTGAAAAACCACTTTTCGCACTTGTGTTAGTGTTGAAAAACCACTTTTCGCACTTGTGTTAGTGTTGAAAAACCACTTTTCGCACTTGTGTTGGTACAGGAAACCACTTTTGCACTTGTATTAGTGTGGAAAAAACACTTTTTGCACTTGTGATAATGTTGAAAAACCACTTTTCGCACTTGTGTTAGTGTTGAAAAACCACTTTTCACACTTGTGTTGGTGCAGGAAATCACTTTTGCACTTGTATTAGTGTGGAAAAAACACTTTTCGCACTTGTGTTCGTGTTGAAAAACCACTTTTCGCACTTGTGTTAGTGTTGAAAAACCACTTTTCGCACTTGTGTTAGTGTTGAAAAACCACTTTTCGCACTTGTGTTGGTGCAGGAAACCACTTTTGCACTTGTATTAGTGTGGAAAAACACTTTTCGCACTTGTGTTAGTGTTGAAAAACAACTTTTCGCACTTGTGTTAGTGTTGAAAAACCACTTTTCGCACTTGTGTTGGTGCAGGAAACCACTTTTGCACTTGTATTAGTGTGGAAAAAACACTTTTCGCACTTGTGTTAGTGTTGAAAAACCACTTTTCGCACTTGTGTTAGTGTTGAAAAACCACTTTTCGCACTTGTGTTAGTGTTGAAAAACCACTTTTCGCACTTGTGTTGGTGCAGGAAACCACTTTTGCACTTGTATTAGTGTGGAAAAACCACTTTTTGCACTTGTGATATTGTTGAAAAACCACTTTTCGCACTTGTGTTAGTGTTGAAAAACCACTTTTCGCACTTGTGTTGGTGCAGGAAACCACTTTTGCACTTGTATTAGTGTGGAAAAAACACTTTTTGCACTTGTGATAGTGTTGAAAAACCACTTTTCGCACTTGTGTTAGTGTTGAAAACCCACTTTTCGCACTTGCGTTGGTGCAGGAAACCACTTTTGCACTTGTATTAGTGTGGAAAAACCACTTTTCGCACTTGTGTTAGTGTTGAAAAACCACTTTTCGCACTTATGTTAGTGTTGAAAAACCACTTTTCGCACTTGTGTTAGTGTTGAAAAACCACTTTTCGCACTTGTGTTAGTGTTGAAAAACCACTTTTCGCACTTGTGTTGGTGCAGGAAACCACTTTTGCACTTGTATTAGTGTGGAAAAAACACTTTTTGCACTTGTGATAATGTTGAAAAACCACTTTTCGCACTTGTGTTAGTGTTGAAAAACCACTTTTCACACTTGTGTTGGTGCAGGAAATCACTTTTGCACTTGTATTAGTGTGGAAAAAACACTTTTCGCACTTGTGTTCGTGTTGAAAAACCACTTTTCGCACTTGTGTTAGTGTTGAAAAACCACTTTTCACACTTGTGTTAGTGTTGAAAAACCACTTTTCGCACTTGTGTTGGTGCAGGAAACCACTTTTGCACTTGTATTAGTGTGGAAAAAACACTTTTCGCACTTGTGTTAGTGTTGAAAAACAACTTTTCGCACTTGTGTTAGTGTTGAAAAACCACTTTTCGCACTTGTGTTGGTGCAGGAAACCACTTTTGCACTTGTATTAGTGTGGAAAAAACACTTTTCGCACTTGTATTAGTGTTGAAAAACAACTTTTCGCACTTGTGTTAGTGTTGAAAAACCACTTTTCGCACTTGTGTTGGTGCAGGAAACCACTTTTGCACTTGTATTAGTGTGGAAAAAACACTTTTCGCACTTGTGTTAGTGTTGAAAAACCACTTTTCGCACTTGTGTTAGTGTTGAAAAACCACTTTTCGCACTTGTGTTAGTGTTGAAAAACCACTTTTCGCACTTGTGTTGGTGCAGGAAACCACTTTTGCACTTGTATTAGTGTGGAAAAACCACTTTTTGCACTTGTGATATTGTTGAAAAACCACTTTTCGCACTTGTGTTAGTGTTGAAAAACCACTTTTCACACTTGTGTTGGTGCAGGAAACCACTTTTGCACTTGTATTAGTGTGGAAAAAACACTTTTTGCACTTGTGATAGTGTTGAAAAACCACTTTTCGCACTTGTGTTAGTGTTGAAAACCCACTTTTCGCACTTGCGTTGGTGCAGGAAACCACTTTTGCACTTGTATTAGTGTGGAAAAACCACTTTTCGCACTTGTGTTAGTGTTGAAAAACCACTTTTTGCACTTGTGTTAGTGTGGAAAAAACACTTTTCGCACTTGTGTTAGTGTTGAAAAACCACTTTTGCACTTGTATTAGTGTGGAAAAAACACTTTTCGCACTTGTGTTAGTGTTGAAAAACCACTTTTCGCACTTGTGTTAGTGTTGAAAAACCACTTTTCGCACTTGTGTTAGTGTTGAAAAACCACTTTTCGCACTTGTGTTAGTGTTGAAAAACCACTTTTCGCACTTGTGTTGGTGCAGGAAACCACTTTTGCACTTGTAGTAGTGTGGAAAAAACACTTTTCGCACTTGTGTTAGTGTTGAAAAACCACTTTTGCACTTGTATTAGTGTGGAAAAACACTTTTTGCACTTGTGATAGTGTTGAAAAACCACTTTTCGCACTTGTGTTAGTGTTGAAAAACCACTTTTCGCACTTGTGTTAGTGTTGGAAAACCACTTTTCGCACTTGTGTTGGTGCAGGAAACCACTTTTGCACTTGGATTAGTGTGGAAAAAACACTTTTCGCACTTGTGTTATTGTTGAAAAACCACTTTTCGCACTTGTGTTAGTGTTGAAAAACCACTTTTCGCACTTGTGTTGGTGCAGGAAACCACTGTTGCACTTGTATGTGTGGAAAAAACACTTTTCGCACTTGTGTTAGTGTTGAAAAACCACTTTTCGCACTTGTGTTAGTGTTGAAAAACCACTTTTCTCACTTGTGTTGGTGTTGAAAAAACACTTTTTGCACTTGTGATAGTGTTGAAAAACCACTTTTCGCACTTGTGTTGGTGTTGAAAAAACACTTTTTGCACTTGTGTTGGTGCAGGAAACCACTTTTGCACTTGTATTAGTGTGGAAAAAACACTTTTCGCACTTGTGATAGTGTTGAAAAACCACTTTTCGCACTTGTGTTAGTGTTGAAAAACCACTTTTCGCACTTGTGTTAGTGTTGAAAAACCACTTTTCGCACTTGTGTTGGTGCAGGAAACCACTTTTGCACTTGTATTAGTGTGGAAAAAACACTTTTTGCACTTGTGATATTGTTGAAAAACCACTTTTCGCACTTGTGTTAGTGTTGAAAAACCACTTTTCGCACTTGTGTTGGTGCAGGAAACCAATTTTGCGCTTGTATTAGTGTGGAAAAACCACTTTTCACACTTGTGTTGGTGCAGGAAACCACTTTTGCACTTGTATTAGTGTGGAAAAAACACTTTTTGCACTTGTGATATTGTTGAAAAACCACTTTTCACACTTGTGTTAGTGTTGAAAAACCACTTTTCGCACTTGTGTTGGTGTTGAAAAACCACTTTTCGCACTTGTGTTGGTGTTGAAAAACCACTTTTCGCACTTGTGTTGGTGCAGGAAACCACTTTTGCACTTGTATTAGTGTGGAAAAAACACTTTTTGCACTTGTGATAATGTTGAAAAACCACTTTTCGCACTTGTGTTAGTGTTGAAAAACCACTTTTCACACTTGTGTTGGTGCAGGAATTCACTTTTGCACTTGTATTAGTGTAGAAAAAACACTTTTCGCACTTGTGTTCGTGTTGAAAAACCACTTTTCGCACTTGTGTTAGTGTTGAAAAACCACTTTTCGCACTTGTGTTAGTGTTGAAAAACCACTTTTCGCACTTGTGTTGGTGCAGGAAACCACTTTTGCACTTGTATTAGTGTGGAAAAAACACTTTTCGCACTTGTATTAGTGTTGAAAAACAACTTTTCGCACTTGTGTTAGTGTTGAAAAACCACTTTTCGCACTTGTGTTGGTGCAGGAAACCACTTTTGCACTTGTATTAGTGTGGAAAAAACACTTTTCGCACTTGTGTTAGTGTTGAAAAACCACTTTTCGCACTTGTGTTAGTGTTGAAAAACCACTTTTCGCACTTGTGTTAGTGTTGAAAAACCACTTTTCGCACTTGTGTTGGTGCAGGAAACCACTTTTGCACTTGTATTAGTGTGGAAAAACCACTTTTTGCACTTGTGATATTGTTGAAAAACCACTTTTCGCACTTGTGTTAGTGTTGAAAAACCACTTTTCACACTTGTGTTGGTGCAGGAAACCACTTTTGCACTTGTATTAGTGTGGAAAAAACACTTTTTGCACTTGTGATAGTGTTGAAAAACCACTTTTCGCACTTGTGTTAGTGTTGAAAACCCACTTTTCGCACTTATGTTAGTGTTGAAAAACCACTTTTCGCACTTGTGTTAGTGTTGAAAAACCACTTTTCGCACTTGTGTTGGTACAGGAAACCACTTTTGCACTTGTATTAGTGTGGAAAAAACACTTTTTGCACTTGTGATAATGTTGAAAAACCACTTTTCGCACTTGTGTTAGTGTTGAAAAACCACTTTTCACACTTGTGTTGGTACAGGAAACCACTTTTGCACTTGTATTAGTGTGGAAAAAACACTTTTTGCACTTGTGATAATGTTGAAAAACCACTTTTCGCACTTGTGTTAGTGTTGAAAAACCACTTTTCACACTTGTGTTGGTGCAGGAAATCACTTTTGCACTTGTATTAGTGTGGAAAAAACACTTTTCGCACTTGTGTTCGTGTTGAAAAACCACTTTTCGCACTTGTGTTAGTGTTGAAAAACCACTTTTCGCACTTGTGTTAGTGTTGAAAAACCACTTTTCGCACTTGTGTTGGTGCAGGAAACCACTTTTGCACTTGTATTAGTGTGGAAAAACACTTTTCGCACTTGTGTTAGTGTTGAAAAACAACTTTTCGCACTTGTGTTAGTGTTGAAAAACCACTTTTCGCACTTGTGTTGGTGCAGGAAACCACTTTTGCACTTGTATTAGTGTGGAAAAAACACTTTTCGCACTTGTGTTAGTGTTGAAAAACCACTTTTCGCACTTGTGTTAGTGTTGAAAAACCACTTTTCGCACTTGTGTTAGTGTTGAAAAACCACTTTTCGCACTTGTGTTGGTGCAGGAAACCACTTTTGCACTTGTATTAGTGTGGAAAAGCCACTTTTTGCACTTGTGATATTGTTGAAAAACCACTTTTCGCACTTGTGTTAGTGTTGAAAAACCACTTTTCGCACTTGTGTTGGTGCAGGAAACCACTTTTGCACTTGTAATAGTGTGGAAAAAACACTTTTTGCACTTGTGATAGTGTTGAAAAACCACTTTTCGCACTTGTGTTAGTGTTGAAAACCCACTTTTCGCACTTGCGTTGGTGCAGGAAACCACTTTTGCACTTGTATTAGTGTGGAAAAACCACTTTTCGCACTTGTGTTAGTGTTGAAAAACCACTTTTCGCACTTATGTTAGTGTTGAAAAACCACTTTTCGCACTTGTGTTAGTGTTGAAAAACCACTTTTCGCACTTGTGTTAGTGTTGAAAAACCACTTTTCGCACTTGTGTTGGTGCAGGAAACCACTTTTGCACTTGTATTAGTGTGGAAAAAACACTTTTTGCACTTGTGATAATGTTGAAAAACCACTTTTCGCACTTGTGTTAGTGTTGAAAAACCACTTTTCACACTTGTGTTGGTGCAGGGAATCACTTTTGCACTTGTATTAGTGTGGAAAAAACACTTTTCGCACTTGTGTTCGTGTTGAAAAACCACTTTTCGCACTTGTGTTAGTGTTGAAAAACCACTTTTCACACTTGTGTTAGTGTTGAAAAACCACTTTTCGCACTTGTGTTGGTGCAGGAAACCACTTTTGCACTTGTATTAGTGTGGAAAAAACACTTTTCGCACTTGTGTTAGTGTTGAAAAACAACTTTTCGCACTTGTGTTAGTGTTGAAAAACCACTTTTCGCACTTGTGTTGGTGCAGGAAACCACTTTTGCACTTGTATTAGTGTGGAAAAAACACTTTTCGCACTTGTATTAGTGTTGAAAAACAACTTTTCGCACTTGTGTTAGTGTTGAAAAACCACTTTTCGCACTTGTGTTGGTGCAGGAAACCACTTTTGCACTTGTATTAGTGTGGAAAAAACACTTTTCACACTTGTGTTAGTGTTGAAAAACCACTTTTCGCACTTGTGTTAGTGTTGAAAAACCACTTTTCGCACTTGTGTTAGTGTTGAAAAACCACTTTTCGCACTTGTGTTGGTGCAGGAAACCACTTTTGCACTTGTATTAGTGTGGAAAAACCACTTTTTGCACTTGTGATATTGTTGAAAAACCACTTTTCGCACTTGTGTTAGTGTTGAAAAACCACTTTTCACACTTGTGTTGGTGCAGGAAACCACTTTTGCACTTGTATTAGTGTGGAAAAAACACTTTTTGCACTTGTGATAGTGTTGAAAAACCACTTTTCGCACTTGTGTTAGTGTTGAAAACCCACTTTTCGCACTTGCGTTGGTGCAGGAAACCACTTTTGCACTTGTATTAGTGTGGAAAAACCACTTTTCGCACTTGTGTTAGTGTTGAAAAACCACTTTTCGCACTTATGTTAGTGTTGAAAAACCACTTTTCGCACTTGTGTTAGTGTTGAAAAACCACTTTTCGCACTTGTGTTGGTGCAGGAAACCACTTTTGCACTTGTATTAGTGTGGAAAAAACACTTTTTGCACTTGTGATAGTGTTGAAAAACCACTTTTCGCACTTGTGTTGGTGCAGGAAACCACTTTTGCACTTGTATTAGTGTGGAAAAAACACTTTTCGCACTTGTGATAGTGTTGAAAAACCACTTTTCGCACTTGTTTTAGTGTTGAAAAACCACTTTTCGCACTTGTGTTAGTGTTGAAAAACCACTTTTCGCACTTGTGTTGGTACAGGAAACCACTTTTGCACTTGTATTAGTGTGGAAAAAACACTTTTTGCACTTGTGATAATGTTGAAAAACCACTTTTCGCACTTGTGTTAGTGTTGAAAAACCACTTTTCACACTTGTGTTAGTGCAGGAAATCACTTTTGCACTTGTATTAGTGTGGAAAAAACACTTTTCGCACTTGTGTTCGTGTTGAAAAACCACTTTTCGCACTTGTGTTAGTGTTGAAAAACCACTTTTCGCACTTGTGTTAGTGTTGAAAAACCACTTTTCGCACTTGTGTTGGTGCAGGAAACCACTTTTGCACTTGTATTAGTGTGGAAAAACACTTTTCGCACTTGTGTTAGTGTTGAAAAACAACTTTTCGCACTTGTGTTAGTGTTGAAAAACCACTTTTCGCACTTGTGTTGGTGCAGGAAACCACTTTTGCACTTGTATTAGTGTGGAAAAAACACTTTTCGCACTTGTGTTAGTGTTGAAAAACCACTTTTCGCACTTGTGTTAGTGTTGAAAAACCACTTTTCGCACTTGTGTTGGTGCAGGAAACCACTTTTGCACTTGTATTAGTGTGGAAAAACCACTTTTTGCACTTGTGATATTGTTGAAAAACCACTTTTCGCACTTGTGTTAGTGTTGAAAAACCACTTTTCGCACTTGTGTTGGTGCAGGAAACCACTTTTGCACTTGTATTAGTGTGGAAAAAACACTTTTTGCACTTGTGATAGTGTTGAAAAACCACTTTTCGCACTTGTGTTAGTGTTGAAAACCCACTTTTCGCACTTGCGTTGGTGCAGGAAACCACTTTTGCACTTGTATTAGTGTGGAAAAACCACTTTTCGCACTTGTGTTAGTGTTGAAAAACCACTTTTCGCACTTATGTTAGTGTTGAAAAACCACTTTTCGCACTTGTGTTAGTGTTGAAAAACCACTTTTCGCACTTGTGTTAGTGTTGAAAAACCACTTTTCGCACTTGTGTTGGTGCAGGAAACCACTTTTGCACTTGTATTAGTGTGGAAAAAACACTTTTTGCACTTGTGATAATGTTGAAAAACCACTTTTCGCACTTGTGTTAGTGTTGAAAAACCACTTTTCACACTTGTGTTGGTGCAGGAAATCACTTTTGCACTTGTATTAGTGTGGAAAAAACACTTTTCGCACTTGTGTTCGTGTTGAAAAACCACTTTTCGCACTTGTGTTAGTGTTGAAAAACCACTTTTCACACTTGTGTTAGTGTTGAAAAACCACTTTTCGCACTTGTGTTGGTGCAGGAAACCACTTTTGCACTTGTATTAGTGTGGAAAAAACACTTTTCGCACTTGTGTTAGTGTTGAAAAACAACTTTTCGCACTTGTGTTAGTGTTGAAAAACCACTTTTCGCACTTGTGTTGGTGCAGGAAACCACTTTTGCACTTGTATTAGTGTGGAAAAAACACTTTTCGCACTTGTATTAGTGTTGAAAAACAACTTTTCGCACTTGTGTTAGTGTTGAAAAACCACTTTTCGCACTTGTGTTGGTGCAGGAAACCACTTTTGCACTTGTATTAGTGTGGAAAAAACACTTTTCGCACTTGTGTTAGTGTTGAAAAACCACTTTTCGCACTTGTGTTAGTGTTGAAAAACCACTTTTCGCACTTGTGTTAGTGTTGAAAAACCACTTTTCGCACTTGTGTTGGTGCAGGAAACCACTTTTGCACTTGTATTAGTGTGGAAAAACCACTTTTTGCACTTGTGATATTGTTGAAAAACCACTTTTCGCACTTGTGTTAGTGTTGAAAAACCACTTTTCACACTTGTGTTGGTGCAGGAAACCACTTTTGCACTTGTATTAGTGTGGAAAAAACACTTTTTGCACTTGTGATAGTGTTGAAAAACCACTTTTCGCACTTGTGTTAGTGTTGAAAACCCACTTTTCGCACTTGCGTTGGTGCAGGAAACCACTTTTGCACTTGTATTAGTGTGGAAAAACCACTTTTCGCACTTGTGTTAGTGTTGAAAAACCACTTTTTGCACTTGTGTTAGTGTGGAAAAAACACTTTTCGCACTTGTGTTAGTGTTGAAAAACCACTTTTGCACTTGTATTAGTGTGGAAAAAACACTTTTCGCACTTGTGTTAGTGTTGAAAAACCACTTTTCGCACTTGTGTTAGTGTTGAAAAACCACTTTTCGCACTTGTGTTAGTGTTGAAAAACCACTTTTCGCACTTGTGTTAGTGTTGAAAAACCACTTTTCGCACTTGTGTTGGTGCAGGAAACCACTTTTGCACTTGTAGTAGTGTGGAAAAAACACTTTTCGCACTTGTGTTAGTGTTGAAAAACCACTTTTGCACTTGTATTAGTGTGGAAAAACACTTTTTGCACTTGTGATAGTGTTGAAAAACCACTTTTCGCACTTGTGTTAGTGTTGAAAAACCACTTTTCGCACTTGTGTTAGTGTTGGAAAACCACTTTTCGCACTTGTGTTGGTGCAGGAAACCACTTTTGCACTTGGATTAGTGTGGAAAAAACACTTTTCGCACTTGTGTTATTGTTGAAAAACCACTTTTCGCACTTGTGTTAGTGTTGAAAAACCACTTTTCGCACTTGTGTTGGTGCAGGAAACCACTGTTGCACTTGTATGTGTGGAAAAAACACTTTTCGCACTTGTGTTAGTGTTGAAAAACCACTTTTCGCACTTGTGTTAGTGTTGAAAAACCACTTTTCTCACTTGTGTTGGTGTTGAAAAAACACTTTTTGCACTTGTGATAGTGTTGAAAAACCACTTTTCGCACTTGTGTTGGTGTTGAAAAAACACTTTTTGCACTTGTGTTGGTGCAGGAAACCACTTTTGCACTTGTATTAGTGTGGAAAAAACACTTTTCGCACTTGTGATAGTGTTGAAAAACCACTTTTCGCACTTGTGTTAGTGTTGAAAAACCACTTTTCGCACTTGTGTTAGTGTTGAAAAACCACTTTTCGCACTTGTGTTGGTGCAGGAAACCACTTTTGCACTTGTATTAGTGTGGAAAAAACACTTTTTGCACTTGTGATATTGTTGAAAAACCACTTTTCGCACTTGTGTTAGTGTTGAAAAACCACTTTTCGCACTTGTGTTGGTGCAGGAAACCAATTTTGCGCTTGTATTAGTGTGGAAAAACCACTTTTCACACTTGTGTTGGTGCAGGAAACCACTTTTGCACTTGTATTAGTGTGGAAAAAACACTTTTTGCACTTGTGATATTGTTGAAAAACCACTTTTCACACTTGTGTTAGTGTTGAAAAACCACTTTTCGCACTTGTGTTGGTGTTGAAAAACCACTTTTCGCACTTGTGTTGGTGCAGGAAACCACTTTTGCACTTGTATTAGTGTGGAAAAAACACTTTTTGCACTTGTGATAATGTTGAAAAACCACTTTTCGCACTTGTGTTAGTGTTGAAAAACCACTTTTCACACTTGTGTTGGTGCAGGAATTCACTTTTGCACTTGTATTAGTGTGGAAAAAACACTTTTCGCACTTGTGTTCGTGTTGAAAAACCACTTTTCGCACTTGTGTTAGTGTTGAAAAACCACTTTTCGCACTTGTGTTAGTGTTGAAAAACCACTTTTCGCACTTGTGTTGGTGCAGGAAACCACTTTTGCACTTGTATTAGTGTGGAAAAAACACTTTTCGCACTTGTATTAGTGTTGAAAAACAACTTTTCGCACTTGTGTTAGTGTTGAAAAACCACTTTTCGCACTTGTGTTGGTGCAGGAAACCACTTTTGCACTTGTATTAGTGTGGAAAAAACACTTTTCGCACTTGTGTTAGTGTTGAAAAACCACTTTTCGCACTTGTGTTAGTGTTGAAAAACCACTTTTCGCACTTGTGTTAGTGTTGAAAAACCACTTTTCGCACTTGTGTTGGTGCAGGAAACCACTTTTGCACTTGTATTAGTGTGGAAAAACCACTTTTTGCACTTGTGATATTGTTGAAAAACCACTTTTCGCACTTGTGTTAGTGTTGAAAAACCACTTTTCACACTTGTGTTGGTGCAGGAAACCACTTTTGCACTTGTATTAGTGTGGAAAAAACACTTTTTGCACTTGTGATAGTGTTGAAAAACCACTTTTCGCACTTGTGTTAGTGTTGAAAACCCACTTTTCGCACTTGCGTTGGTGCAGGAAACCACTTTTGCACTTGTATTAGTGTGGAAAAACCACTTTTCGCACTTGTGTTAGTGTTGAAAAACCACTTTTCGCACTTATGTTAGTGTTGAAAAACCACTTTTCGCACTTGTGTTAGTGTTGAAAAACCACTTTTCGCACTTGTGTTGGTGCAGGAAACCACTTTTGCACTTGTATTAGTGTGGAAAAAACACTTTTCGCACTTGTGATAGTGTTGAAAAACCACTTTTCGCACTTGTGTTAGTGTTGAAAAACCACTTTTCGCACTTGTGTTAGTGTTGAAAAACCACTTTTCGCACTTGTGTTGGTACAGGAAACCACTTTTGCACTTGTATTAGTGTGGAAAAAACACTTTTTGCACTTGTGATAATGTTGAAAAACCACTTTTCGCACTTGTGTTAGTGTTGAAAAACCACTTTTCACACTTGTGTTGGTGCAGGAAATCACTTTTGCACTTGTATTAGTGTGGAAAAAACACTTTTCGCACTTGTGTTCGTGTTGAAAAACCACTTTTCGCACTTGTGTTAGTGTTGAAAAACCACTTTTCGCACTTGTGTTAGTGTTGAAAAACCACTTTTCGCACTTGTGTTGGTGCAGGAAACCACTTTTGCACTTGTATTAGTGTGGAAAAACACTTTTCGCACTTGTGTTAGTGTTGAAAAACAACTTTTCGCACTTGTGTTAGTGTTGAAAAACCACTTTTCGCACTTGTGTTGGTGCAGGAAACCACTTTTGCACTTGTATTAGTGTGGAAAAAACACTTTTCGCACTTGTGTTAGTGTTGAAAAACCACTTTTCGCACTTGTGTTAGTGTTGAAAAACCACTTTTCGCACTTGTGTTAGTGTTGAAAACCACTTTTCGCACTTGTGTTGGTGCAGGAAACCACTTTTGCACTTGTATTAGTGTGGAAAAACCACTTTTTGCACTTGTGATATTGTTGAAAAACCACTTTTCGCACTTGTGTTAGTGTTGAAAAACCACTTTTCGCACTTGTGTTGGTGCAGGAAACCACTTTTGCACTTGTATTAGTGTGGAAAAAACACTTTTTGCACTTGTGATAGTGTTGAAAAACCACTTTTCGCACTTGTGTTAGTGTTGAAAACCCACTTTTCGCACTTGCGTTGGTGCAGGAAACCACTTTTGCACTTGTATTAGTGTGGAAAAACCACTTTTCGCACTTGTGTTAGTGTTGAAAAACCACTTTTCGCACTTATGTTAGTGTTGAAAAACCACTTTTCGCACTTGTGTTAGTGTTGAAACACCACTTTTCGCACTTGTGTTAGTGTTGAAAAACCACTTTTCGCACTTGTGTTGGTGCAGGAAACCACTTTTGCACTTGTATTAGTGTGGAAAAAACACTTTTTGCACTTGTGATAATGTTGAAAAACCACTTTTCGCACTTGTGTTAGTGTTGAAAAACCACTTTTCACACTTGTGTTGGTGCAGGAAATCACTTTTGCACTTGTATTAGTGTGGAAAAAACACTTTTCGCACTTGTGTTCGTGTGAAAAACCACTTTTCGCACTTGTGTTAGTGTTGAAAAACCACTTTTCACACTTGTGTTAGTGTTGAAAAACCACTTTTCGCACTTGTGTGGTGCAGGAAACCACTTTTGCACTTGTATTAGTGTGGAAAAAACACTTTTCGCACTTGTGTTAGTGTTGAAAAACAACTTTTCGCACTTGTGTTAGTGTTGAAAAACCACTTTTCGCACTTGTGTTGGTGCAGGAGAACCACTTTTGCACTTGTATTAGTGTGGAAAAAACACTTTTCGCACTTGTATTAGTGTTGAAAAACAACTTTTCGCACTTGTGTTAGTGTTGAAAAACCACTTTTCGCACTTGTGTTGGTGCAGGAAACCACTTTTGCACTTGTATTAGTGTGGAAAAAACACTTTTCACACTTGTGTTAGTGTTGAAAAACCACTTTTCGCACTTGTGTTAGTGTTGAAAAACCACTTTTCGCACTTGTGTTAGTGTTGAAAAACCACTTTTCGCACTTGTGTTGGTGCAGGAAACCACTTTTGCCCTTGTATTAGTGTGGAAAAACCACTTTTTGCACTTGTGATATTGTTGAAAAACCACTTTTCGCACTTGTGTTAGTGTTGAAAAACACTTTTCACACTTGTGTTGGTGCAGGAAACCACTTTTGCACTTGTATTAGTGTGGAAAAAACACTTTTTGCACTTGTGATAGTGTTGAAAAACCACTTTTCGCACTTGTGTTAGTGTTGAAAACCCACTTTTCGCACTTGCGTTGGTGCAGGAAACCACTTTTGCACTTGTATTAGTGTGGAAAAACCACTTTTCGCACTTGTGTTAGTGTTGAAAAACCACTTTTCGCACTTATGTTAGTGTTGAAAAACCACTTTTCGCACTTGTGTTAGTGTTGAAAAACCACTTTTCGCACTTGTGTTGGTGCAGGAAACCACTTTTGCACTTGTATTAGTGTGGAAAAAACACTTTTCGCACTTGTGATAGTGTGATAGTGTTGAAAAACCACTTTTCGCACTTGTGTTAGTGTTGAAAAACCACTTTTCGCACTTGTGTTAGTGTTGAAAAACCACTTTTCGCACTTGTGTTGGTACAGGAAACCACTTTTGCACTTGTATTAGTGTGGAAAAAACACTTTTTGCACTTGTGATAATGTTGAAAAACCACTTTTCGCACTTGTGTTAGTGTTGAAAAACCACTTTTCACACTTGTGTTGGTGCAGGAAATCACTTTTGCACTTGTATTAGTTGTTGGAAAAAACACTTTTCGCACTTGTGTTCGTGTTGAAAAAACCACTTTTCGCACTTGTGTTAGTGTTGAAAAACCACTTTTCGCACTTGTGTTAGTGTTGAAAAACCACTTTTCGCACTTGTGTTGGTGCAGGAAACCACTTTTGCACTTGTATTAGTGTGGAAAAAACACTTTTCGCACTTGTGTTAGTGTTGAAAAACAACTTTTCGCACTTGTGTTAGTGTTGAAAAACCACTTTTCGCACTTGTGTTGGTGCAGGAAACCACTTTTGCACTTGTATTAGTGTGGAAAAAAACACTTTTCGCACTTGTGTTAGTGTTGAAAAACCACTTTTCGCACTTGTGTTAGTGTTGAAAAACCACTTTTCGCACTTGTGTTAGTGTTGAAAAACCACTTTTCGCACTTGTGTTGGTGCAGGAAACCACTTTTGCACTTGTATTAGTGTGGAAAAACCACTTTTTGCACTTGTGATATTGTTGAAAAACCACTTTTCGCACTTGTGTTAGTGTTGAAAAACCACTTTTTGCACTTGTGTTGGTGCAGGAAACCACTTTTGCACTTGTATTAGTGTGGGAAAAAACACTTTTTGCACTTGTGATAGTGTTGAAAAACCACATTTCGCACTTGTGTTAGTGTTGAAAACCCACTTTTCGCACTTGCGTTGGTGCAGGAAACCACTTTTGCACTTGTATTAGTGTGGAAAAACCACTTTTCGCACTTGTGTTAGTGTTGAAAAACCACTTTTCGCACTTATGTTAGTGTTGAAAAACCACTTTTCGCACTTGTGTTAGTGTTGAAAAACCACTTTTCGCACTTGTGTTAGTGTTGAAAAACCACTTTTCGCACTTGTGTTGGTGCAGGAAACCACTTTTGCACTTGTATTAGTGTGGAAAAAACACTTTTTGCACTTGTGATAATGTTGAAAAACCACTTTTCGCACTTGTGTTAGTGTTGAAAAACCACTTTTCACACTTGTGTTGGTGCAGGAAATCACTTTTGCACTTGTATTAGTGTGGAAAAAACACTTTTCGCACTTGTGTTCGTGTTGAAAAACCACTTTCGCACTTGTGTTAGTGTTGAAAAACCACTTTTCACACTTGTGTTAGTGTTGAAAAACCACTTTTCGCACTTGTGTTGGTGCAGGAAACCACTTTTGCACTTGTATTAGTGTGGAAAAAACACTTTTCGCACTTGTGTTAGTGTTGAAAAACAACTTTTCGCACTTGTGTTAGTGTTGAAAAACCACTTTTCGCACTTGTGTTGGTGCAGGAAACCACTTTTGCACTTGTATTAGTGTGGAAAAAACACTTTTCGCACTTGTGTTAGTGTTGAAAACCACTTTTCGCACTTGTGTTAGTGTTGAAAAACCACTTTTCGCACTTGTGTTAGTGTTGAAAAACCACTTTTCGCACTTTGTGTTGGTGCAGGAAACCACTTTTGCACTTGTATTAGTGTGGAACAAACCACTTTTTGCACTTGTGATATTGTTGAAAAACCACTTTTCGCACTTGTGTTAGTGTTGAAAAACCACTTTTCGCACTTGTGTTGGTGCAGGAAACCACTTTTGAACTTGTATTAGTGTGGAAAAACCACTTTTCGCACTTGTGTTAGTGTTGAAAAACCACTTTTCGCACTTATGTTAGTGTTGAAAAACCACTTTTCGCACTTGTGTTAGTGTTGAAAAACCACTTTTCGCACTTGTGTTGGTGCAGGAAACCACTTTTGCACTTGTATTAGTGTGAGGAAAAAACACTTTTCGCACTTGTGTTAGTGTTGAAAAACCACTTTTCGCACTTGTGTTAGTGTTGAAAAACCACTTTTCGCACTTGTGTTAGTGTTGAAAAACCACTTTTCGCACTTGTGTTGGTGCAGGAAACCACTTTTGCACTTGTATTAGTGTGGAAAAAACACTTTTTGCACTTGTGATAATGTTGAAAAACCACTTTTCGCACTTGTGTTAGTGTTGAAAAACCACTGTTTCACACTTGACTTTTGCACTTGTATTAGTGTGGAAAAAATACTTTTCGCACTTGTGTTCGTGTTGAAAAACCACTTTTCGCACTTGTGTTAGTGTTGAAAAACCACTTTTCGCACTTGTGTTAGTGTTGAAAAACCACTTTTCGCACTTGTGTTGGTGCAGGAAACCACTTTTGCACTTGTATTAGTGTGGAAAAACCACTTTTTGCACTTGTGATATTGTTGAAAAACCACTTTTCGCACTTGTGTTAGTGTTGAAAAACCACTTTTCGCACTTGTGTTGGTGCAGGAAACCACTTTTGCACTTGTATTAGTGTGGAAAAAACACTTTTTGCACTTGTGATAGTGTTGAAAAACCACTTTTCGCACTTGTGTTAGTGTTGAAAACCCACTTTTCGCACTTGCGTTGGTGCAGGAAACCACTTTTGCACTTGTATTAGTGTGGAAAAACCACTTTTCGCACTTGTGTTAGTGTTGAAAAACCACTTTTCGCACTTATGTTAGTGTTGAAAAACCACTTTTCGCACTTGTGTTAGTGTTGAAAAACCACTTTTCGCACTTGTGTTGGTGCAGGAAACCACTTTTGCACTTGTATTAGTGTGGAAAAAACACTTTTCGCACTTGTGTTAGTGTTGAAAAACCACTTTTCGCACTTGTGTTAGTGTTGAAAAACCACTTTTCGCACTTGTGTTAGTGTTGAAAAACCACTTTTCGCACTTGTGTTAGTGTTGAAAAACCACTTTTCGCACTTGTTTTGGTGCAGGAAACCACTTTTGCACTTGTAGTAGTGGTGGAAAAAACACTTTTCGCACTTGTGTTAGTGTTGAAAAACCACTTTTGCACTTGTATTAGTGTGGAAAAACACTTTTTGCACTTGTGATAGTGTTGAAAAACCACTTTTCGCACTTGTGTTAGTGTTGAAAAACCACTTTTCGCACTTGTGTTAGTGTTGGAAAACCACTTTTCGCACTTGTGTTGGTGCAGGAAACCACTTTTGCACTTGGATTAGTGTGGAAAAAACACTTTTCGCACTTGTGTTAGTGTTGAAAAACCACTTTTCGCACTTGTGTTAGTGTTGAAAAACCACTTTTCGCACTTGTGTTGGTGCAGGAAACCACTGTTGCACTTGTATGTGTGGAAAAAACACTTTTCGCACTTGTGTTGGTGTTGAAAAAACACTTTTTGCACTTGTGATAGTGTTGAAAAACCACTTTTCGCACTTGTGATAGTGTTGAAAAAAACACTTTTCGCACTTGTGTTGGTGTTGAAAAACCACTTTTCACACTTGTGTTGGTCCAGGAAACCACTTTTGCACTTGTATTAGTGTGGAAAAAACACTTTTCGCACTTGTGTTGGTGTTGAAAAACCACTTATCGTACTTGTGTTAGTGTTGAAAAACCACTTTTCGCACTTGTGTTGGTGTTGAAAAAACACTTTTTGCACTTGTGTTGGTGCAGGAAACCACTTTTGCACTTGTATTAGTGTGGAAAAAACTGTTTTCGCACTTGTTAGTATAGAAAAACCACTTTTAGCACTTGTGTTAGTGTTGAAAAACCACTTTTGGCACTTGTTTTAGTGTTGAAAAACCACTTTTCGCACTTGTGTTGGTGCAGGAAACCACTTTTGCACTTGTATTAGTGTGGAAAAAACACTTTTTACACTTGTGGTATTGTTCAAAAACCACTTTTCGCAATTGTGTTAGTCTTGAAAACCACTTTTCGCACTTGTGTTGGTGCAGGAAACCACTTTTGCACTTGTATTAGTGTGGAAAAAACACTTTTTGCACTTGTGATAATGTTGAAAAACCACTTTTCGCACTTGTGTTATTGTTGAAAAACCACTTTTCACACTTGTGTTGGTGCAGGAAATCACTTTTGCACTTGTATTAGTGTGGAAAAAACACTTTTCGCACTTGTGTTCGTGTTGAAAAACCACTTTTCGCACTTGTGTTAGTGTTGAAAAACCACTTTTCGCACTTGTGTTAGTGTTGAAAAACCACTTTTCGCACTTGTGTGGTGCAGGAAACCACTTTTGCACTTGTATTAGTGTGGAAAAAAACACTTTTCGCACTTGTGTTAGTGTTGAAAAACAACTTTTCGCACTTGTGTTAGTGTTGAAAAACCACTTTTCGCACTTGTGTTAGTGTTGAAAAACCACTTTTCGCACTTGTGTTGGTGCAGGAAACCACTTTTGCACTTATATTAGTGTGGAAAAAACACTTTTTGCACTTGTGATATTGTTGAAAAACCACTTTTTCGCACTTGTGTTACTGTTGAAAAACCACTTTTCGCACTTGTGTTGGTGCAGGAAACCACTTTTGCACTTGTATTAGTGTGGAAAAAACACTTTTTGCACTTGTGATAGTGTTGAAAAACCACTTTTCGCACTTGTGTTAGTGTTGAAAAATCACTTTTCGCACTTGTGTTGGTGCAGGAAACCACTTTTGCACTTGTATTAGTGTGGAAAAAACACTTTTTGCACTTGTGATAGTGTTGAAAAACCACTTTTCGCACTTGTGTTAGTGTTGAAAACCCACTTTTCGCACTTGCGTTGGTGCAGGAAACCACTTTTGCACTTGTATTAGTGTGGAAAAACCACCTTTCGCACTTGTGTTAGTGTTGAAAAACCACTTTTCGCACTTATGTTAGTGTTGAAAAACCACTTTTCGCACTTGTGTTAGTGTTGAAAAACCACTTTTCGCACTTGTGTTGGTGCAGGAAACCACTTTTGCACTTGTATTAGTGTGGAAAAAAACACTTTTCGCACTTGTTGTTAGTGTTGAAAAACCACTTTTCGCACTTGTGTTAGTGTTGAAAAACCACTTTTCGCACTTGTGTTAGTGTTGAAAACCACTTTTCGCACTTGTGTTGGTGCAGGAAACCACTTTTGCACTTGTATTAGTGTGGAAAAAACACTTTTTGCACTTGTGATAATGTTGAAAAACCACTTTTCGCACTTGTGTTAGTGTTGAAAAACCACTTTTCACACTTGTGTTGGTGCAGGAAATCACTTTTGCACTTGTATTAGTGTGGAAAAAACACTTTTCGCACTTGTGTTCGTGTTGAAAAACCACTTTTCGCACTTGTGTTGGTGCAGGAAACCACTTTTGCACTTGTATTAGTGTGGAAAAACCACTTTTTGCACTTGTGATATTGTTGAAAAACCACTTTTCGCACTTGTGTTAGTGTTGAAAAACCACTTTTCGCACTTGCGTTGGTGCAGGGAAACCACTTTTGCACTTGTATTAGTGTGGAAAAACCACTTTTCGCACTTGTGTTTGTGTTGAAAAACCACTTTTCGCACTTATGTTAGTGTTGAAAAACCATTTTTTGCACTTGTGTTAGTGTTGAAAAACCACTTTTCGCACTGTGTTGGTGCAGGAAACCACTTTTGCACTTGTATTAGTGTGGAAAAAACACTTTTCGCACTTGTGTTAGTGTTGAAAAACCACTTTTCGCACTTGTGTTAGTGTTGAAAAACCACTTTTCGCACTTGTGTTAGTGTTAAAAAACCACTTTTTTGCACTTGTGTTAGTGTTGAAAAACGACTTTTCGCACTTGTGTTGCTGCAGGAAACCACTTTTGCACTTGTAGTAGTGTGGAAAAAACACTTTTCGCATTTGTGTTAGTGTTGAAAAACCACTTTTGCACTTGTATTAGTGTGGAAAAACACTTTTTGCACTTGTGATAGTGTTGAAAAACCACTTTTCGCACTTGTGTTAGTGGTTGAAAAACCACTTTTCGCACTTGTGTTAGTGTTGAAAAACCACTTTTCGCACTTGTGTTGGTGCAGGACACCACTTTTGCACTTGGATTAGTGTGGAAAAAACACTTTTCGCACTTGTGTTAGTGTTGAAAAACCACTTTTCGCACTTGTGTTAGTGTTGAAAAACCACTTTTCGCACTTGTGTTGGTGCAGGAAACCACTGTTGCACTTGTATAAGTGTGGAAAAAACACTTTTCGCACTTGTGTTGGTGTTGAAAAAACACTTTTTGCACTTGTGATAGTGTTGAAAAACCACTTTTCGCACTTGTGATAGTGTTGAAAAAACACTTTTCGCACTTGTGTTGGTGTTGAAAAACCACTTTTCACACTTGTGTTGGTGCAGGAAACCACTTTTGCACTTGTATTAGTGTGGAAAAAACACTTTTCGCACTTGTGTTAGTGTTGAAAAAACCACTTTTCGCACTTGTGTTAGTGTTGAAAAACCACTTTTCTCACTTGTGTTGGTGTTGAAAAAACACTTTTTGCACTTGTGATAGTGTTGAAAAACCACTTTTCGCACTTGTGTTGGTGTTGAAAAAACACTTTTTGCACTTGTGTTGGTGCAGGAAACCACTTTTGCACTTGTATTAGTGTGGAAAAAACACTTTTCGCACTTGTGATAGTGTTGAAAAACCACTTTTCGCACTTGTGTTAGTGTTGAAAAACCACTTTTCGCACTTGTTTTAGTGTTGAAAAACCACTTTTCGCACTTGTGTTGGTGCAGGAAACAACTTTTGCACTTGTATTAGTGTGGAAAAAACACTTTTTGCACTTGTGATATTGTTGAAAAACCACTTTTCGCACTTGTGTTAGTGTTGAAAAACCACTTTTCACACTTGTGTTGGTGCAGGAAATCACTTTTGCACTTGTATTAGTGTGGAAAAAACACTTTTCGCACTTGTGTTCGTGTTGAAAAACCACTTTTCGCACTTGTGTTAGTCTTGAAAAACCACTTTTCGCACTTGTGTTGGTGCAGGAAACCACTTTTGCACTTGTATTAGTGTGGAAAAAACACTTTTTGCACTTGTGATAATGTTGAAAAACCACTTTTCGCACTTGTGTTAGTGTTGAAAAACCACTTTTCACACTTGTGTTGGTGCAGGAAATCACTTTTGCACTTGTATTAGTGTGGAAAAAACACTTTTCGCACTTGTGTTCGTGTTGAAAAACCACTTTTCGCACTTGTGTTAGTGTTGAAAAACCACTTTTCGCACTTGTGTTAGTGTTGAAAAACCACTTTTCGCACTTGTGTTGGTGGCAGGAAACCACTTTTGCACTTGTATTAGTGTGGAAAAAACACTTTTCGCACTTGTGTTAGTGTTGAAAAACAACTTTTCGCACTTGTGTTAGTGTTGAAAAACCACTTTTCGCACTTGTGTTAGTGTTGAAAAACCACTTTTCGCACTTGTGTTGGTGCAGGAAACCACTTTTGCACTTATATTAGTGTGGAAAAAACACTTTTTGCACTTGTGATATTGTTGAAAAAACCACTTTTCGCACTTGTGTTACTGTTGAAAAACCACTTTTCGCACTTGTGTTGGTGCAGGAAACCACTTTTGCACTTGTATTAGTGTGGAAAAAACACTTTTTGCACTTGTGATAGTGTTGAAAAACCACTTTTCGCACTTGTGTTAGTGTTGAAAAATCACTTTTCGCACTTGTGTTGGTGCAGGAAACCACTTTTGCACTTGTATTAGTGTGGAAAAAAACACTTTTTGCACTTGTGATAGTGTTGAAAAACCACTTTTCGCACTTGTGTTAGTGTTGAAAACCCACTTTTCGCACTTGCGTTGGTGCAGGAAACCACTTTTGCACTTGTATTAGTGTGGAAAAACCACCTTTCGCACTTGTGTTAGTGTTGAAAAACCACTTTTCGCACTTATGTTAGTGTTGAAAAACCACTTTTCGCACTTGTGTTAGTGTTGAAAAACTACTTTTCGCACTTGTGTTGGTGCAGGAAACCACTTTTGCACTTGTATTAGTGTGGAAAAAACACTTTTCGCACTTGTGTTAGTGTTGAAAAACCACTTTTCGCACTTGTGTTAGTGTTGAAAAACCACTTTTCGCACTTGTGTTAGTGTTGAAAAACCACTTTTCGCACTTGTGTTGGTGCAGGAAACCACTTTTGCACTTGTATTAGTGTGGAAAAAACACTTTTTTGCACTTGTGATAATGTTGAAAACCACTTTTCGCACTTGTGTTAGTGTTGAAAAACCACTTTTCACACTTGTGTTGGTGCAGGAAATCACTTTTGCACTTGTATTAGTGTGGAAAAAACACGTTTCGCACTTGTGTTCGTGTTGAAAAACCACTTTTCGCACTTGTGTTGGTGCAGGAAACCACTTTTGCACTTGTATTAGTGTGGAAAAACCACTTTTTGCACTTGTGTTAGTGTTGAAAAACCACTTTTCGCACTTGTGTTGGTGTTGAAAAAACACTTTTCGCACTTGTGTTGGTGCAGGAAACCACTTTTGCACTTGTATTAGTGTGGAAAAACCACTTTTCACACTTGTGTTAGTGTTGAAAAACCACTTTTCGCACTTGTGTTGGTGTTGAAAAAACACTTTTCGCACTTGTGTTGGTGCAGGAAACCACTTTTGCACTTGTATTAGTGTGGAAAAAACACTTTTTGCACTTGTGATAATGTTGAAAAACCACTTTTCGCACTTGTGTTAGTGTTGAAAAACACTTTTCACACTTGTGTTGGTGCAGGAAATCACTTTTGCACTTGTATTAGTGTGGAAAAAACACTTTTCGCACTTGTGTTCGTGTTGAAAAACCACTTTTCGCACTTGTGTTAGTGTTGAAAAACCACTTTTCGCACTTGTGTTAGTGTTGAAAAACCACTTTTCGCACTTGTGTTGGTGCAGGAAACCACTTTTGCACTTGTATTAGTGTGGAAAAAACACTTTTCGCACTTGTGTTAGTGTTGAAAAACAACTTTTCGCACTTGTGTTAGTGTTGAAAAACCACTTTTCGCACTTGTGTTAGTGTTGAAAAACCACTTTTCGCACTTGTGTTGGTGCAGGAAACCACTTTTGCACTTATATTAGTGTGGAAAAAACACTTTTTGCACTTGTGATATTGTTGAAAACCACTTTTCGCACTTGTGTTACTGTTGAAAAACCACTTTTCGCACTTGTGTTGGTGCAGGAAACCACTTTTGCACTTGTATTAGTGTGGAAAAAACACTTTTTGCACTTGTGATAGTGTTGAAAAACCACTTTTCGCACTTGTGTTAGTGTTGAAAAATCACTTTTCGCACTTGTGTTGGTGCAGGAAACCACTTTTGCACTTGTATTAGTGTGGAAAAAACACTTTTTGCACTTGTGATAGTGTTGAAAAACCCACTTTTCGCACTTGTGTTAGTGTTGAAAACCCACTTTTCGCACTTGCGTTGGTGCAGGAAACCACTTTTGCACTTGTATTAGTGTGGAAAAACCACCTTTCGCACTTGTGTTAGTGTTGAAAAACCACTTTCGCACTTATGTTAGTGTTGAAAAACCACTTTTCGCACTTGTGTTAGTGTTGAAAAACTACTTTTCGCACTTGTGTTGGTGCAGGAAACCACTTTTGCACTTGTATTAGTGTGGAAAAAACACTTTTCGCACTTGTGTTAGTGTTGAAAAACCACTTTTCGCACTTGTGTTAGTGTTGAAAAACCACTTTTCGCACTTGTGTTAGTGTTGAAAAACCACTTTTCGCACTTGTGTTGGTGCAGGAAACCACTTTTGCACTTGTATTAGTGTGGAAAAAACACTTTTTGCACTTGTGATAATGTTGAAAAACCACTTTTCGCACTTGTGTTAGTGTTGAAAAACCACTTTTCACACTTGTGTTGGTGCAGGAAATCACTTTTGCACTTGTATTAGTGTGGAAAAAACACGTTTCGCACTTGTGTTCGTGTTGAAAAACCACTTTTCGCACTTGTGTTGGTGCAGGAAACCACTTTTGCACTTGTATTAGTGTGGAAAAACCACTTTTTGCACTTGTGATATTGTTGAAAAACCACTTTTCGCACTTGTGTTAGTGTTGAAAAACCACTTTTCGCACTTGTGTTGGTGCAGGAAACCACTTTTGCACTTGTATTAGTGTGGAAAAAACACTTTTTGCACTTGTGATAGTGTTGAAAAACCACTTTTCGCACTTGTGTTAGTGTTGAAAAACCACTTTTCGCACTTGCGTTGATGCAGGAAACCACTTTTGCACTTGTATTAGTGTGGAAAAACCACTTTTCGCACTTGTGTTTGTGTTGAAAAACCACTTTTCGCACTTGTGTTGGTGCAGGAAACCACTTTTGCACTTGTATTAGTGTGGAAAAAACACTTTTCGCACTTGTGTTAGTGTTGAAAAACCACTTTTCGCACTTGTGTTAGTGTTGAAAAACCACTTTTCGCACTTGTGTTAGTGTTAAAAAACCACTTTTTGCACTTGTGTTAGTGTTGAAAAACGACTTTTCGCACTTGTGTTGGTGCAGGAAACCACTTTT